>NC_025704.1:23018414-23054691 GCF_000633955.1 Camelina sativa | reverse complement strand
ACAGACCTCGGGAGTTCCAACTACCCAATCACGAATATGATCACAAGCAGAGCTAGCTGCAGAGAGCGCACTAGACAGCTTCCTGGCCTTGATAATGGCAGCTCCACGTTGTTGAACGGTGCTGATGAACTCTCCATTCAACCTACAACATTAACCTCTAACATATGTGAGCATTGCATAGAAAGAAACTAGATGGAGATATTATGAGGTTTTAAATATTTGTACCACTCGTCGTTCTTGACTAGCTCACGCACTGGCTTCTCTCCAGAAGAAGTCTTGACGGTAGCATGGTTGACATCTGGGTATTGGGTTGATGAGTGGTTTCCCCAGATAATCACGTTCTTGACATCAGACACTGGCACGCTTAACCTCTCAGAGACCTGTCCCAATGCCCTGTTGTGGTCAAGCCTGGTCAAGCAAGTAATGTTCTTCTCTGGGATCGAAGGTGCAAATTCTTTCAAGATTAAGGCATTGGTGTTTGCAGGGTTTGCAACAACCAGAACCTACGAAATGCAGAGAGTTGTCTTAGACTAGATTCTTAGGGAGAATATGAAAGATCATCTTGCTACATTTCTGCAAAATGGCTAAAAAATAAATGATTCATAGACGACTTCTAACCTTGCAGTTTGGTGCAGCATGCTTCTCCAAGGCAGCAGCTTGAGACTTGTAAATGGAAACGTTCTTGGACATGACATCCTTCCTCTCCATTCCTTCCTTCCTTGGGAATCCACCAACCATGACAGCAACATTGACACCAGTACAACCCTCAACAGCATCAGTTGTAGCCACCACACCTGCCACCAAAAAAACGCCAACATCATATTCTAGTCTCCAGCAGCAAACCATATCTAATCCACAGTCATATATGTTCATACAACTTTGTTTGATAACTCAAATTACCTTTCAAAAGTGGGAAAGCAGCATCGATCAACTCCATCTTCACACCGTTCAAAGCTTCTGCTGCTGGAGGGATATCAAGCATGTGGAGGATCACAGGCTGGTCTGCACCAAGCATTATCCCCCTTGCAATCATAGGGACAAGAGCATATCCAATTTGTCCTGCACAACCGTACAATCACACACTTAAACATAATCTACACACAAAACTATATATCGCTAAACTAAGCTTGCAAAATCATGAGAAAACAACCCCAAAATGACAATACAACAATCCAAACACATTTTGAAGATGATCTACACACAAATTTACCAATCAATCGCTAAATACAGGTTCCAAATCAGAAATAAATCATATAAATCTTCATATATTCATCGAAATCGATAGTTAGATCTCACATGCAGCAGGATTCACTCAGAACTATACTTTTCAAAAGCGAAACTAAGATCCAATAAATTTTCCCAGCTCAGATCTCGCTACCGACTCTAAACTACGAACCATCGAATCGAGTAAAATTTTCAGATTAAGCAAAACTTGGAACTACGTAAAGATCTGACGATATACGAATCAATAAACAGAGATCCGATCCCAGAGAGATATGAAATTACCTGCAGCTCCGGTAACAAGAACACGAACTGGTTCCTTCGCCATCGTATCGAGATCGAAAAATAATCGCCGGAAAGAAAAAAAAAAAAAAAATAGAAGAGATTGTGATTTGATGAGTGAGAGCGTGAAGAAGGTATGAAGCTTGCTTGTGTTGTGTGGTTTATTTATCGGGTGGTGAAAAGAAGAAGCTCAGATCCATGCTGTGATCCCCACGTCATCAGATGTAATCGAATATGCTAGAAATGAAAGTATCCATTTCTGGACTTTTTAATGGGCCGAACCTTCTTACAAGAAGCCCAATTAGTTAAGCCCATGTACAGTTTATTTAGGCGAGTTAATTAATCATACCGACTAATTTGGTTAAAGGCCCGAATTGTGTTTACTTTATCTTGTTTTAAATATACATTTTTTTTTTCTTCAAGTGGTGGTGTCTGAATATTTTAAAACCAATGTTCNAATCGCCGGAAAAAAAAAAAAAAAAAAAAGTAGAAGAGATTGTGATTTGATGAGTGAGAGCGTGAAGAAGGTATGAAGCTTGCTTGTGTTGTGTGGTTTATTTATCGGGTGGTGAAAAGAAGAAGCTCAGATCCATGCTGTGATCCCCACGTCATCAGATGTAATCGAATATGCTAGAAATGAAAGTATCCATTTCTGGACTTTTTAATGGGCCGAACCTTCTTACAAGAAGCCCAATTAGTTAAGCCCATGTACAGTTTATTTAGGCGAGTTAATTAATCATACCGACTAATTTGGTTAAAGGCCCGAATTGTGTTTACTTTATCTTGTTTTAAATATACATTTTTTTTTTCTTCAAGTGGTGGTGTCTGAATATTTTAAAACCAATGTTCTTCTAGCTGTCTTTGTAGAAAATGCATGTCATTATATGTTTGACACTGTTATAGAAGAAAAGGTCTAAAACCAAAAATTAATATAATATAACTTTCATAAAAAAAAAAAGAAGAGAAATCCAGAATAAGCAGAAAAAATGAATTAATCAAATATAAATGGTACAGAGCAACTTTTTGTTTTTATAAAGATGCTACAGAAGATAACATTAAAGCCCAACTAATTTTATGCTATTAACATATGGTTTTTTATATGGTGACGTTACTTGTTATTGAATTAAATTAAATTCTAATTAAATGACGAATAAAGCAAATTTGGAGAGAAAAAAACAAAAAAAAAAAGTTGTAAAAATTAGGGATAAGCAAAAAAAAATAAAAAAAAATCCGTTCTCGTGAGATTTCTTTCTCAGTTTTCTTTTAACGTTTGGTTTCGTCTCTAATTCGTTATCTTCCCCTCCCTACGAAAAAAAATCAGGAAAATACTGAATCAAGCTGTCTCGTAGTAGTCTATATAGATCAGACGATAATCGAATCCAAAGACCTAATCTTTTTTTTTTTTGGTTGTTTGGTCTGACTCTGATTTCGTCGGTCTCTTTGTTCTTTTCGCCTATTTCTTTTATAAGTGTCTTCGGTTTCATTTTTTGTATATTGTGTAACCTGATCTGAAGCTTTTGTCAGAGAAGTTGTCAGATGACGATGTTGGTCAATGGGTAATTTTTAGTTTTGGGTAAAGGCAGAAGCTCTAAGGTCTTTTCATTTAGATTATTACTTCGATTCAGCGATTTGATGTTGATTTTGGTGATTCGGTTGAGGAATAATTGAAGGGTTTCGTAGTGGAATTGAATTGGGGATCTTTGAATTCGATCAGGCTTATAGGGAGCTAGGGAACAGGAGTTGAGATCTGGGGTCAACTTTGGGTTTTTCTTGGGGTTAGTGTTTAAGAGATCGAAGAAAGAAGGAGACTTGTTGTGATTTTTGGAGAACGATGGATCGTGTTGTTGGTGGCAAGTATAAGCTTGGACGTAAACTTGGAAGTGGATCATTCGGTGAACTTTTTCTAGGTAATTTTTTTTTTTGATTAAGGTTTCTTTCTTGTTTAGTTGTTTCCTTTTGGTAATTCCAAGTTTTGATTTAGTGACTTGTTTTGCTATCAGGGGTGAATGTGCAAACTGGTGAAGAAGTGGCTGTGAAGCTTGTAAGTTCACAACATTGTGATCATTGTCCCTTTTGCGATTCGAAAACTCTGGTTGTATTTGACACAATGTATAAACTCATTATTTATCAATTTTTTGCAGGAACCTGCGCGGGCTAGGCATCCTCAACTTCATTATGAGTCAAAGCTCTATATGCTTCTTCAAGGAGGAAGTAAGTTTCGCCTTTCTTCGTTTTTGAAACCTTGGGTTATCCTTCTTTTATTGATCTTTACGCTTGTTTTCTTGAAGCTGGGATTCCGCACCTAAAATGGTATGGGGTTGAGGGTGAATTCAACTGCATGGTGATTGACCTTTTGGGTCCGAGCATGGAGGATTTATTTAATTATTGCAGTCGGAGGTTCAATCTAAAGACAGTTCTAATGCTCGCTGATCAGATGGTATGAGAATTCTCTTCTTAAAACTTATAATACTTTTTGAGTTATTACATTTGCTTTACTTGTTTATCCTTGTTTCTATTTACTTCAGATAAATAGAGTTGAGTATATGCATGTCCGGGGATTTCTTCATCGTGACATTAAACCAGATAACTTTTTGATGGGTCTTGGACGCAAAGCAAACCAGGTGAGTTGTTATGGTAGGCAACTTTTTTATTGTATGACATACTCTTTTGCTACTACATCAAGTGACATATGTTTGCATTGGTTCTCTGGTATTTTCTATTTGTTCTTGTGTAGGTCTACATCATTGACTACGGACTTGCGAAAAAGTACAGAGATCTTCAAACTCATAGGCACATTCCCTACAGGTACATATTCTTTTTTTCCTTGTTGAAAAAGTTTTGCACAGGTTAAATTTCTTTAAGTGTTAAAGAAAGATTGGAAATATGTTCGCTTTATGCCTTTCACATCTCTAATCGAGAGTTACTTCTTAGGGAAAACAAGAATCTAACTGGAACAGCTAGATATGCAAGTGTTAACACTCATCTTGGAATTGGTGAGTATTGCTTACTTTTTATATTCATTAATATAAGCTTTTCCTTCTTTCCTTTTCCTATCATGTATGTGTACACTTTGACATTCTATACTTCCATTCAATTCCAAATTCTAAATTGAGATCTCTGACACAGAGCAAAGTAGGAGGGACGATCTGGAATCTCTTGGTTACGTGCTTATGTATTTTCTTCGAGGAAGGTATAGATACATGCTTTTACTTCACCCATTATTTTGGAATATACTTCCATTTTTTTTTTTCCATTTTTCCCTTACCCTCAGTCTCTCTTGCTAGTCTTCCTTGGCAAGGCCTTCGTGCGGGTACCAAAAAGCAGAAGTATGACAAGATCAGTGAAAAGAAAAGACTTACACCTGTAGAGGTACCAATTCTTAATCGATTTTTCAACTATATCAGGAAACCTGTCTTGAAGCTAGCAAAAGCCTTTATTTACCAAAATATCGCATTCATAGATACAATTTAAAAATGAAATGTCCACTGACAGGTTCTCTGTAAATCCTTTCCACCTGAGTTCACATCATACTTCCTCTATGTACGATCATTGCGGTTTGAAGACAAACCTGATTATCCATACCTAAAGAGGCTATTCAGGGATCTCTTCATTCGAGAAGGTTGGGAAAAGTCCATTTTCTTTTATTTTGCTGTAGTTTATGCTCGAATAATTTCACGTAAAAAAACCTCAAAATTTTTATTAATGTTGAATATTTACAGGTTATCAGTTTGACTATGTATTTGATTGGACAATCTTGAAGTATCCACAGTTCAGTTCCGGCTCCAGCTCGAGCTCCAAACCAAGAGTAAGTAACATCTGTTTTTTCTTTTCCTTCGGAATTTCGTTGTAAAGAGTTCTTTTGGAACGTATTATCAAATTCCCACGTTTGTCTCTGTGTTCCAACAGTCAAGTCTGAGACCAGCTTTGAATCCTCCAGTACCAACTGCCGAAAGACCAGATAGACCTTCAGGTAAGCCTTAAACAGTATAACCCGTATCTTTAGTAAACACTTGCCTAATTATGTGTGTATCTTCTCGTGGCTGTTTCTGCTGTCTTGCTCGATCAAGCAGTTTCCCTTTTTGGTTACTTGCAATGCTTTGTGGCCACCTAGGAGACAATTAGGTTCTGTTTTTTTTTTTTTTTTTTTGCTTTATTTCATCTTCTGAAGAAATGTTCGTCATTTTATATGAATATCGTAAGTTGGCCATTTAGAGCTATTCGTCGGTTGATTTTCTGTCAACTGACTTAGTCAGAAACGCATCACGTTCCCTACTCATACTTTGCTGTTTGAACAAAACTGGACATAGTAAACCCATGTATAAGGTTGAATGGTTGTATTTGTGTCTCTCTATATACAGCTGGAGCTGGGAACGACAGTCGCGATAGATTTTCGGGTGCCTTAGAGGCATATGCTAGAAGAAATGGCTCAGGAAGTGGCGCGGTTCAAACTGATCGATCTAGACCAAGAACCTCAGAGAATGTATTAGCATCATCAAAGGATACAACACCGGTGAGTCATCTTAAAACATCAAAATCTTCTTCTATATTAGCTATTAAAATCCTGTCTTTAAACTCGTTCTTGACTAAAAAAACCAGCAAAACTATGAGAGAGTCGAAAGACCAATCTCTTCAACAAGACACGCAAGTTCTTCAAGAAAAGCTGTTGTCTCGAGCGTTCGAGCCACTTCTTCAGCTGATTTCACAGAGAACCGCTCGAGCAGAGTCATCCCAAACAATGGCCGTTCCTCAACAGCTCAAAGGACTCAGCTTGTTCCTGACCCGACCTCTAGACCATCGTCTTCTTCTTTTGCCCGAGCTGCGCCGTCGAGGACTGCTCGTGATATCACGCTCCAGAGCTTTGAGCTACTCACCATAGGGAATGGGAAGAGGAAGTGAGAGGCTTTACGGTGCTGAGTGAGTGGAGGAAACTGTGACATGTTATGGATATACTTTGCTTTTATTTCGCAAAATTATCGGTTTCCTAATTTAAGGAATAAATCGTACATCATTTGATTACAAATTATATGTGAAAGTATATGGTTTTAACTCGTTAATCTCTTAGCTAATTTAAACCCGACCCTGACAGCAAACTGGAAGATCTTCCGGGTCACTGGTCCGACCGCGTGTCAACAATTCATTGAATTTCAATATATAGTATACAATTCACGGAATTTCAGTAAATATACTTTGTTTTGATATTCAACACTTGCAATATTCACCTGGTTAGCTGGGGTTTTCTGGTTTCATTCGAATCTTTTAAAGTCCAGTTTGCAAGTGTAATCCGGATCGGGATACCTGCCGTCGGCAGGCTGCCGATTGGCGGTTCAATTAGTATGATCGGCTGGTCTGATCTGGATTTCTAAATATTGCTCTTAACTTAAATAAGTTAAATTCTATGTGTATACCATGCAATTATAATTTAAATAGTCTGACAAAAAAAAAAAATCAATTTACACAAATATAGTAAAAATTTTACAAACTATATAATGTATTTAAATTAAATATAATTGTTATTCTTTGTATTCTTTAATTTTATCAATTAGATTAAAAGATTTAGCAAAATGCATATCATTACTCCAACAAACATAAACAAACTCTTAGAGCTATAATTTTTTTTATAAAATCTAAGAACATGTGTATCTATTGTTTTGTCAAAAAAAAAAGTGTATCTATGGTCTCTCAACAAATACTAAAAATATATATTATTATGTTATATAAAGATAAACTTTATTATTATTGTATTAAATGAGTCTTTTAAATATAGTCTCAATTTTTAAAAGGTACATTAAATATAATAATATTATATTTTTTTTATATTATTTGTTAAGAGACTATAGATGCAAATGCTTTTAGAGGGGGGTATTCAACTGATATTTTAAAAGATTCTAGAGTATTCTTAAAATCACTTGTTATTCAATTGATGATTTTTAAAAATCCTGTGTTATTCAACTTGAATTTATGTAAAATCATTTAAAATAGTCTAAAATCTCTTGTTATTCAATCAGTTATTTATAAAACTTACTTGAAATATATTGTTGTTCAAAATATCACAACTTTTTAAAAAGTGAGATTTTGAATGATTCTACAAGACTTATTTTTTGTTTTCTAGTTAAAAAATATCATCTCAAAATCATATCTTTTGAGGTAGAATTTTAAAGGATTCATAAAAAAAAATCTACGCCAGCTCTAAGCCAAAAATCACCGACGATCACCGGCCACCTCACCTTCTCCACCAGTGAACCTGAAGCTTTGTCTCTTCCTGTGAATCAGACCACCACCATCTCTATTCGGCTCTTTTCCCTCTTAGTTGTCAATTTCTGGAATTGGTATTTTGTATCTTATCAGTTTCTCAAATAAAAAATTAATTAAATAATGAGTGAGGATGAATCTTCTGAGCATATGAGCGAGGAGGGGATGTTTTATTGCAGTCTGTGTGAAGTTGAGGTGCGGGGAATACATCTAGACACAAGCTTATCTTATATTTTATCTTGTGATTAGCTTTACAATTTCCTTTTTTCACGATTATATATCAAGATAGCTTTACATATTTTTCTGGACTAATTATTATATTCCTTTTGTAAGTGTTCAAATACAGCAAGCCTTGCAGGGTTTGTGACAATATGTTAAAATCACCCAAAGTTTAACAATCAAAACTCATACAATCCATTTCATTTCCTTTTAAAAAATATAAAAACTCTAAAACACAACTAAATCTCCTAAAACCTCGCATAAATTTTTCAGAATCCTAAAATGTTAAAATCCTACCAAATCTTTTAAAATCTAAGTTGAATACCCCCTCTTTAATGATTTCGACCGATGAGGATCTGTTTGAGATATACTCCTCCTCTTTATGTGATGGATTCAAGCTTTACTCTCCGTTGTTTCTATGTCTCTTTGGATTTTGCTATTTTCAAGTCTTTGCTAGGAAATTCGGCCGCGTCAACCTGCACTTTTTGGTGGTCGGGTTTCTCATGATTGCGATATTTTGTTGGTTGACGGCGTTGTTTATGATATTTGTTGCACATGTCCCCTTCGTGTGGGTCGTCTTGTCTGATAGAGTTGATGGCATCAAGTGGTCTTTAATGATTGCTCATGCTTCCCTCATATAGATTTTAGGGCATCGCTACCTCACTACTTCAATCTAGTTTCTCACCATGACGATTTGGCTTGCCTTTGGAATCAATTTGCTTCATTTATATTGTTAACACCCACAAATTATGTCAAAATTCATTTGATTTTTAGCAAGAAATAATTTATTAACGATTAAAAAATATCATTGTATAAAAAAGAGTCCTAATATATATTGGCAGGGTCTAACGGGTTTGAAAGGGTTTACCACTAAACGGGCAAGGCCTTAACGGTTTGGGTCTTAATGGACAGGGTGGACCAAGTTTAACATCACTAGTGTCGATATTTTTCTTAAGGAATTTGATGAGCCTTTCCTCGATACATTTTTTTAATATGATCTTGTGCGCATGACCAAATCATTTCTTCGTTGGATCTGATGGGCGTCATGTCACGATAAGAGTGGTCACGCCGAGGATAACAAGCATGAACAATTGTTGTTGTTTAGGTGATTTGTTAAAAAAAAATTCAGAGCTTTCTCTCTCTTATCTCTCTCTTATCTCTCTCGCATCTTTTAGAGAGAGAAAGTTCTTTCAGATTAAAATCGAAATCTCTTTGATTTTAATTTTTTGTTGTAACATATTATCCAGCTTAGTCTGGATCTTCTCTCTCGTCTAAGTACGAGTTTTGTTTTAGCCGCTTTGGCTATTTTCTTTTATTTTATTCGTTTTCCCCTTTTGCAGAACAAAATCTCTTCAATTGATTCAAGTGAAGGAGACAAACGCCGAGAATGAAGATCAGAGGTTCAAAAGATCATCAACTGCTTGATTTCCTTGCAAGAAAGAATAAATCCTTCATACCATATGGTGCCATAATCGGCTTAGGATGAAGGTCTTTTTCTTTGTTTGTGAATCGGGATGATTGGAAACTTGATGGCTGGTGAAGACAGATTCAGAAGAGCGTGTTTTGCTGCTGGGTCTAAAGCCTCTTGCTGTGTCATCGGTTCCGGCGATTCAACCTTGTTGGTTTTTGGATCTCTCTTTATTCATGCCCGGAGAAATCTGCAAAAGGAGTTAAGGTGGTGATTCTGAAGAGTAGCTGATTTCAGAGAATCCATTATGGATTCGATCATAGGTCAGCCATGGTGGTGATGGCGGTGACGAGTCCAAGACGAGTCAGGACTGAGTCGGGGATGAGTCGGTGACGAGTTCAATGCGTCTTCCACCTCCCAACTTGCGTGACACACGTGGGTCTACACATGTCCATTTTTGGCCATCTGATTATCTTTGTAATTTATGTTTGTTGGACCACTAATGGGCTTTTATGTTGTTGGGTTTATGTTTCACACCACTGTATCTTTACCCAGTTTGGGGTTTTAATGAAATATGATTGTCGACAAAAAAAAAGGTGATTTGTTAAAATCTTATGTGTTTGTATGTGTTTGTAAGCATAGCAATGTAACACTCGTGAACCAGAAGGAGGGTTCGGAGTGGGTGTCGATTTAGTGTTAAATCGCCGGTTTGGTGGAAGTAAACCTAGGACTTTGTTTTTAAGGAGCAGAACTCGACACCACTTATTTTTTTAGCCATTTTTTTTCCAAAGGTTTGAAAAAAGAGAGAAGTTCATAGAGTGCTATATGAGTTCTGGGAGGTTTCTGAAGCTTTATTTGTCATTTTTGGTGAGTTTTAACCCCTGTTTAAAAAATTGTTAGGCGCTAGTCGGACAGTGAGCATGGGCCTAGCGATTAATTGGAAAATCGGATTTAAATCGTGGAGCAATCGGGGATTTTTATTGTACTTTTAGCTATATATTTTGATAAGTGTAGTGCAATTGTAAAAATATAGCCTAGTCTAGTGGTCGAGTAGTTAGTTAGTCACTTGCAGGTCTCAAGTTTGAGTTATGAATCAATCATTTTTGTTATTTTCCGTTTTAGGTTTAATGAATCTCAAAATTGCAAGAATGCCCTCGTCTTCTACCTCTAACATGCGGCTGAAAACCCTCTTTTTTTGCTGCCTCATTTTTCTTTTTTACGATTTAGGTTTTTTTTTTGTTTCTCTTGTGGGTTTTACTCAATTATTATAGATTTTCAACTCAACATCTGATTTCGAACTTTAAAACCTATAAAAAGTTAGTTATATTGATGGTCTCGATTTCTTGGCCGATTATACTCAAATCACAGCGGCTCCCGTCCGCCGAGCGCCTGTACGCCGATTAAGCGGCCGCGTTTTTGAATAGGTGTTCTAGCCATGGGAGTGGTGGTCTGGAGTGGTGAGTGGTTGTGAAGCTTGATGTGGTGCCTTGCTTTGTTGTGTTTGAATATATCTTCATGTTTGAGAGGTGAATGCATGATCATGGCTTATCTGAGCATGAGATCTCTGAGTTTTCTGTGTTTCTCTGCGATTTGGTGAATTGATTCCTTGCTTGTTGTGTTTATCGTGATTTCCATGACATTGTTTGGCTGTTTTGTTGTTCCCAAGCGAGTGGTGGCTTTGGAAGTCGAATTACGGTCGATGGCAGCGTCTGGAATCGAAGCTAGGGCATCAGTGTCGATTGACACCAGGAGGGTGTCAGTCGACACTAATCACAATGTTTTGCGAGTGATCGATGAGAGTGTCAGTCGACACGGGAGGTCTGTGTTGGTCGACAAAAGTCGAGTAAGCATCGGTCGACACTAGTACTCAGTAGACGGCTTACGTGTTCCTTTTTTTGATTGGTTTGATTATAACTTGATTGTGATTGTTGTTTGTTGCTTCAAGATCTTAATGCTTGTGTGTATAGCTAAGTAGATGAGAGGATTGCCTCATTAAGTATTTCTGGAAATACTTATGCATCTCTTTTGTGTTGAGGTGTAGGTAAATAAAAAGTGTGATCGTGGAATCAAGTGTGATCGATTGATTGATTGAGGTCTGTCTTCTTTTAGGTTGCTAAAGTCGGATCAATAGAATATTGTTAGGATGTCGGTTTATTGCTTATTAGTATTGTTGGTTTATGAATTGATTGTTATGGATATTTGGTTTATTGGTTATTGGATAATTGCTGGTTAATGTTTCGCTATTTCAGTTGTTGAATTGATTGTGGTTAGGTTAATAGTGAGTATGAGATCACTGGTTAATTACTTTGTGAAAAAACGGGACGGGTTGTTTTAATCAAAAACCATATTAGTAGTGTATATGTAGATAAGTTTTCGTAGTCATGTGTTTAAATCTTTATTTTTATTTGTTTCATAATATCAAATTTTTAATTGTCTTTGATGGTTGTATTGTATTTTTGGAGGTCAAGTCTATATTTGCAATAATTGCACTGTTTATATGTTTACCAAAAAAAAAAAAACTTGTTCAAATATCATGGATGCTGGAGAGTAATTTTTATTTAGGAAGGATATCTCTTCTATATATTATGCATTTTTTATTCTTGATAGACTTATTTACAAATCTTATTCGATAAGCATTTCATATTTTTATTAGGCTTACAGATCTCTCTAGATACACAACATCACATTTTATTATTAGGTTGTACCGTAGCAAACTTTCCAGACACATATTTTGGTTTACGATGGGACTTTTCTGAGATTTTCATATACCATTTTAGGGTATTATTGGATTATAAACTTAAATGTATCTTGAACCATTGAAAAGACCATATGTTGAAATTAATATAATGATTACTCCAAAGAGAAACATTTCATATATTTGATAAACCAATTCAAAGATAAGATCTACAACAAATCCTGGCCTTAATGCCCTATTTTGTTCTAGTTAACTTTTTATTCATTTAGAAGAACTAAAAAAAGAGTATTGGATTTTTTTAAAGCTTTAAATCAAGATCCACAAAATCCTCATCGTCGTCTATGACAATAGTCTCCGGCCACTCTCGCTCCAACTGCTCGATAAGGAGTAAAGTGCGCACATTTTTCTCTCTTGAATTATCTTCTTCCATGATATGTGGCTGCAATTGCGGTTGCCGCTGAGGTTGTGTTTGCGGTTGTCGATGACGCTGAGGATGAGGTTGAGATTGCAACTGAAGAAATTGTGATTCCAATTGTCGTTGCACATGATGACCAACAACAAAATTGGTATCATTGTTATTAGTCATGGGCACAATTTGGAAATTAGGTGTCTCAGTTGCAGCAGTCGCGGGATAAAACGCGTTTTGGAACCTCATTGGTTGATTGTAAGAATTATTGTGGTAATTAGGGAGTTGACCAAAATTATGGTTGACGTTGGAATTGGGATGAAAAAAGGGTACAAACTGTTGTCTCCTTGAAAGAGAAACATCATCATCGATTTCATTGGTGTGAAATGATTGGCAGTGTGAGAAAAGTTCTCGATGGGTTAGAAAGATTTCTCTGCACGTAAGACATTGAAGTTCATGATTTTGTTTCACAAACTTCATTGTTTTCACAAGATGAATAGAAATATGATAATAAAGAGATTGAAAGACAATGTGAAGTAAGAAAAACGGGAGACCACATATATATAGATGGAGTGCGCACATATTGAAATTAAATAAATATATTAAATATAAAATAATGAATATTTGAATTAATAAATATTAAAATTTCTGGTAAAAACAAAAATTTCTTTCCAAGTTTGACTATATATATTTCTATTAGTCGTGTTAATTGATTTTGTATCTATATTGGTGCATATATTTATATATTTATGTTAAGAAAATTAAACCTAAATTAACTAGATTTTATATTATAACATTAAATATAAAAGGACACGACTATGAAAAATATATTAAAAATTGATTATTAAAGATTTTAAAATTACTTATTATTGTATTTGGAATAAAATTATGTGGTAAGTTAACTTCTTCTTATATTGACCAGGAACATGTAAAACAAGAAAAAAAAATTCAGTCAATGTGATAAAATTCTAATAATATTAACTAAAGTTGAGATATTTAAAATCCCAATCAAGTATTTTTTTACTAACAAATATATGGGGGATTATACATGAGATTGACAAAACTCAATCTATAACTCAATCTTCACCACACGGGATAACACGACTTGCTGTAATCGAACCTGCTTGGATAAACCGAAGAAATGGACCGTTAACCACTTGAGTAACAACATAGTCCCAACTAACTTTAGCTTTTTGTTTAGTTGCAATATTCATATTTAAATTTAGGCAATTGTAACGTGTTAAAAAGTTTTACCTATTCTTAAACCGTAAGTTGTTGGGCATAATATTAACGATATAAATAATAATAGATAAAGTCTATTATAAATATGATAATTCTATATATATAAAAATTTATATATTATCTAGAAAATTACATCGATACGGGCCATAACGACAAGCGTTGAGCCAATACACGACAAATATCGAGTCTATACGGATCGTACGACAAACACAAGCCAATACAGGCTGCAACTGGACTTTGGACCGACTCTGATTTGTTATGACATTATCAAGAATATATTTGACTTAACTTCATGGAGAAAATATTTGTAACGACGTTATCTCATGAATAGACGGTTACTTGAATCCAAGTCACATGAGGATTAGGGTTGACAAGATTTCTCTAAAAAAAGGTAGCTACCTCATTGTAATACGACACGAAATCAAGAAAAAAGACAAGATACTTTATGAAACGACAAGAACCACATCTCAATTCTAAACGCGGCTAGAGTTTATAGATTGACTGGCTGCGCTTGATTTTTGTACTTTGCAATCGATACTTTGATAAATAAAAATATCATTTGAATGTTTATTTCTCATTTTATTTATACTCTAAACGAATCGATTACTTTTGTCCAAACAATTGGCGCTAGAGAGAGGGGCTAGAGTAAGCTATGTGAAATGATGGGAAACGGAGGTGATACGACTAACATCGATGCAAATGTTGCAGCTCAGCTTGAAGCCTTGACTACTAAGCTAAATGATGTTGTGTATAAGCTTGCACACCGATAACGCAAAGCTACAGAAGGAGAACGCTTCGTTGGTACTGGAAGAGTGTATATTGAAGCAAGTTATAGATTTCACGGCGTGCAAAAAAATCTGATGCAAAATCTTAACGAGATACCCACAAAGGGGAACAATGAAAGCTTCTCGGGACTCGAGCTGTCGAGCACAAACAATTCCCTCACTTGAAAGCAATCTTAAATAAAAGTTTTGGAGAGATGGAAGCAATGATCATCTGACTACCTGGCATAGCCTAACCAATCCAGAAGAGTAATTTACACTCCTATGCTGACACTCTTTTCTGATGAAATCTCGCTCACTGAGATTCCAAGGAAATCCACGTTCCCAACCATTAAGATGTATGATGGAACATCCGACCCGGATAACCATGACAGCCATTCAAAGGCAATATCAATAAGCTACCATGTGTAAAGGATTTGGCTCAAGACTTATGGGGACATCACTTCAATGGTTTATCAACTTGCCAAATGGTTCAATAAATTTCTTTGCGTCATTGACGGATTTTTTTGTGGAACAATTCGCAAGTAGCAGGAATCTAGAGACATCAACGACATCAAAATTTAAACGAAACTGAAAGTGAGCAGAGCAAATCGTCAACATGACAAAGATGTCAACGACGTCTCAATTTTTACGGCTTGGTGTTATCAGATTTTTTTTTTTAAATTAGAAGTTATTGTTCATTTTTTTTTTTAATTTTGCTTCTTTTCTAACATTGATAGATTCTTTCAATAAAAGTTTTAGCTTTAAAAATAGTAGAAACTAAAATATTATAACTAATTAATTCTCATGTAAGCATACTTCGCAAACCTGATAGCTATGGGCTCATGATGAAACAAGTAGGAAAATGCTTACCCATGAGGAAGCAAACCCTAATGAATCGACAGGTTTAAAAAGTTTATGAGCTCTTACCTATCACAAAAGTATTTTTCAACATGATAGTCGCTTGCAATATTTTTGTGACGAAGCACTCATTGGAGAAAACTGTTAACGAGATGCTGGTCACTAAAATTTTCTTTACTCTGGTATCCACATGCTAGTTGGGTACGAGATGGAAAAGCATGACAACGAAACACTGGTAACAAGGATCTTATAGTTAGACACTTGATGTACAAATCTTCAAGATGGTCTATACTAAAACTTAGAATTCATGTCATGAACATGAGCTATAAACATGTCATAAGACAAAAATCACGCCATGCGATGCGGAACTTGTCACGATACAAGTTAAAAAAGTCTTACAACGCATGACACAATCCTGAAGTTGTTCACTGTATATAGTAATAACGCCATTGATTCGGGAACACATGAACGATAGGCTCACTATGAATATTGGATAATCACCTAAAAGAGAAATACTTGCTGCAATTGCTTGTTAGAGAGACGATGCAATGGCAATTTAACGAATCTAGTATCCACCTAATGGTTGGGTACAAGATACATGAACTTGACAGAAAATAATTGCTAACAATATTCTTTCACTAAAGCGATTGAGGCATAACTCTGCTAACGAGACGCTCTCTAAAAGATGGTGCACTCGATACAATAATCATCGAGTTGCTCCATAATGAAATATAACTAGTTTCATTAGCACGTGACGAAAATTCTATCATGTTACATGAGTTGTACCATTGAAAAAGACTTTAATTCGTTATGAGCGTGAGGGCCAATTGGTCACATCGTGAAAATGAGACGAAAATTGGGTCGCAAAATATGGACCATGTCACTAGTATGACATCAAAATTGGTGTAAAGGACACGACTCTGACAAGAGATCGGTGACGAGACGATAGTTGCGTCACAGTCTCCATATACAATTCACCCTTACTAATAGATCGCAACATCTTCGTTGTGCACCAAAACCGTCACCCCCTACGGTGTGAGCCCACTCGACTCCACACTCGTTTGGGTTCGGCTCTGATACCACTTGTAACGCCCCGAGCGTCATCTTGCTTAGTGGATCCCATGTTCAATCCTGGCCCATGGGTCCACCCATATCCGACGGTCAGTTTGATACATCCGAGAGGCTTTAAAGACTTGTTACCATCCATACAAATCACCACATGATCTTTACCTGTGTTTTGTCCTCATATACACAGTTAAGACAATCACTTTCCGGAAAGTCACCCATTCTAAAACTACTCCAGCTCAAGCACGGTTAACTCTGAAGTTCTCTTAGGACTCTTGACCAAAAATATAAGTGCACTTTTTTGACATAAGTGGCCAAATAAATTCTTTTAAACCTCTCCGCAAACCGGAGTGTCACAAACATAGTCATTGTTGAGTCAGTGTGGAAACAATTCAAGTAATTGGATATGACAACATTATCATTGTTGAGTCAATGTGGAACCAATTCAACTAATTGGCTATGACAATATTGTCACTGTAGAGCCAATGTTGAGTCAATGCGGAGCAAATTTGCTAAATTGGCTATGAAAAAATTGTCAATGTAGAGCCATTGCGGAACAAACTCGCTAAATTGGCTATGACAAAATTTTCAATATGTAACCAATTCAATAAATTGGTGATGACAAAATATTTTCACGACTTAAAACCATGTCATGGAACGTGAACCTTGTAACAATGCAAGATTAAAATACTCACGTGACAAAATTGCGTCATGCAACGTGAATTTTGTCATAATCGTACGGTTGTCACGATGCAAAATATTTTTGTGGGGCAATCGTTGTCATGACATAACATTTTCACGATGCAACATCTTGTCACGAGGCAATCATACTCTTAACAAAGAAAAAAAATAAATATTCTTTTTTAAAAAATCGACATGACGCTGAACATCTTCAAGATGTAGCATCTTCACGACGGGGAACGCCTTCATGATAGAAAACATCATCACGTTGCAAAAGTTGACACAATGGAATCATGATGCAAAACGTCGTCGTGATGCAAAAAGTCGTCATGATACAAAATGCCTTCAAGTCATCACGATACGAAATGCCTTCATGACGTAAAACGTCGTCAAGATACAAAACACCTTCACAATGTATAAAGTCGTCACGATGCAACACTGTTTCACAATGTTATGAGCTTGCCATGGGATAAACATCGTTCCAAGACTACAAAACTACAAGATCACGATGTGCATCATGACATCGTTAATATAAGGCAACAAATGAATCAACATGGACTTAAAGTAATATGGCCAAAAATCAAGTACGAGAAAACGTCTTCGTTTAAAGTTATGCCTTGAATTATACAAATGTTTATCTTTTACATTTATGGTTTATTAAAGTGATACCATTTGTCTATATTATTCTCTAAATTCTTAATATGAAAATAGAGAGTGGAGGGCAATTGGTTGGACATAATTTTAACCATATAAATTATAATAGATAAA
This sequence comes from Camelina sativa, assembly GCF_000633955.1. NCBI lineage: Eukaryota > Viridiplantae > Streptophyta > Magnoliopsida > Brassicales > Brassicaceae > Camelina > Camelina sativa. The sequence continues at coordinate 23,036,833 of NC_025704.1, read as the reverse complement.
ATCTATTGTAAATATGATAATTTTATATATAAGAAAATAATATATTCTTTAGACATCGATATGGGCTGTAATGATAGGCATCAAACCAATACAGGCCGACACGATAAACATCGAACCAGTACATACCGTAACGGTAAACATCGAGCCAATAAAGACTGTACATGGACTTTTGGACCGACTCTAATTTTTATGACATTATCAAGAAGATATTTGACTCAATCTCGTGGAGAGAATATTTTTAACGACCTTATCTCATGAAGAGGCAGTTATTCGAATCCAAGTCCAATGAGGATTATGGTTGGCAATATTTCTCTATAAAAAGGGAACTACCTCATCATAATACGACACAAAAACGAGAACAAAGACAAGATACTTTACGAAACAACAAGACGCATGACTCAACTCTAAAACGCGGCTAGGATTTATAGATTGACTTGTTGTGCTTGATTCTTGTACTTTGCAATCAATTCTTTGATTAATAAAAATATCATTCAACTATTTCTTTCTCGTTGTCCGTAGAATCTAAACGAATCAATTATTTTTGCCCAAACACAAGTGTACAATTACAGTCACTCAGTACTACTTAAGGATCAAATCCACAAGAACCAAAACAGGCACACGAAATAATATATATATCAGATTAAGATAGAATAACAAAAGGAGTCACATGTACTCAAGGGGATTTTGCAAGAAAATAAAATAAAGTAGGAATATACAAGAACTTATAGAGCGTAGGAAAATTATCAGGAGGTTATAAGAGAAGCATATAAGTTCGATTATGAGATTGATAGTACTTGAACTTGAATTATTTTATGTAAAACTACCATATACTATTGTAGCGTTAATTTCTATGAAAGTAATTACTTAAAGAGTAAACTTCTAGTTTGGGTTCCAAGTAGGAGATGCAATGAATTGATGATTTGATTGTTGTGGAGTTATTTATTTATATAGTTCTTTGATTTACACGTTCTGATTGCTAGAACAGAATTGATCATCCAATTTTAGATTCTAAGTTTTTCTATGTATCAAAAGTGTCCGATAGAATGCCTAAACTAATTTGAATTGAGCAATGTATGTCTAGCTAACGATAGTTGATGTCAAAATTGTGAACTTAATGGACTTGTTTGATAATGCAATTTTGGTCAGAAAATTACAAATAAAAGTTTAGTAACTGAGTAGTTAAATTTAGTGCCTAATTCCATGAAAGAGGATTAGTCAATTTTTGTGTTTATGTTCAAGAGCGGTGTTTAACTGTTGACTTCCTTTCATGAATTATTGATCTCTCATATACCATATAATCCAATATCTTTTATCATATAAGTATAATCGGTATATTTTATGGAATCTTATTATATAAACCTTGATGACAAAATTACTTATTAACAAGATCATGACATGTGTCAATTATATCATTCAGATGTTGACACATGTCAATTCATTATTAAAAATTTCAAAAATAAAAATGTAAAATTTAATACCTAACCTAAAAAGATTTTATATAAAAGTAAATAGATAAAATAAAACCTAATTTTATTTAAAATCAAATTATAAGATAAATTATATATATACCATAAAATTCAAAATTAAATTATTGTTTACTTATTTTAATTTTAAATTGTTATATTACATGAAAATATTACTTTTTATATAAGATAAAAAATGATTGTGAAAATTATACAATTAGTTACTGTTTCTACAAAATGTAAATACTCACCTTTACATAAAGAAAAAGATTTTTGAAGTAAAAAAAAAAATTGATCGTCTTATATTTTTTTCACCAATCAAATAATTTATTTAAAAAACTGCTATGGTAATATATATGATAGGAGTATGTAAGATTAACGTATGTGTTTTTGTAACCATAAAAATGTTAAAGTCAAGAGACATATAATAGGTTATTTAATGTGTTCATAAAGACAATTTGTTGGTAGTAGTTAAAACTAAAGATTATATTTTAACATTAAAATATATTTGTGTCTACAAATAAACTTTCAATGGTAATGTAGACAGTAGATTTGTAAATGGATATACAATATTAGTGTATTATAGCAAAAAAAAAACAACTATTTAATTTTTAAGAACTAAAAGTTTATCTCTTTACTTTTATATACATTGTTTTTTACTTACGAAAAGAATTAAATATATATTCTTTGTTAAATTTAATTTAATTTTAATACTTTTGAACTCATCTACAACTATTTTCTTTAACTTAAAATGTATCTATTTTTTTTTCAACCAAACAATAAATTAAAAAGAATTTCCTCGGTTAGTTGCCCAAGCCAGAGGGAAGGGGGTTTACAAAAGAAACTTCAGAGATAAGAGAATGTGAAGCACAGGCAAGACAATTCGCCTTCGAATTTGTCGAATGCGGGATCCAAGAGATGGAGAATAGTGGAAAAAACTCTAGCGAATTAAACTCATCGAGCAAGTTGGAGAAGGATGACCAATATTCAGGGGAATGCACCATAGTGAGTAACTCAGCACGTATCCGCTCCATGGCCCACAACAACGCTTCTAACTCTGAATGCAGGGGGAGGGGATACACTTCCAATGTGACAACCAGGTGAAGAAACCTGGACATTCGAGAACGGAGATGGAGCCGACATGACCGCCATAAAAGATAGCGCCTCTTCCAGACTAACTTATCGCCCAAAGCCTAAGCAGTTATATCATGCGTCTCGATCTTTAAACCTTAAAAAACATTTTTCTTTATGGCTTTCCAGATTGCCTATAAAAATCATAGTAATTGAAGAAGTTGATCAGGATCACCCTGTTTAAAGATATCCCTCCAGAAAACAAAATCCAAATTCGAGTACACCGACTCATATGGAAAACCCTCTGATGAGACCGAAGTTAGAGATAAATCCCAAACTTCCCCTGAATGAGGGCATTCAAAAAAAATGTGATTAATAGTCTCAACCGCAGAGTCGCACATTTTACACCAAATATCACATTAGACACCTCGGTATATCTATTTACTTTTATAGATAGTTTTTACTTACTTAATTTATATTTTTTTGTTAAATTTTATTTTATTTTAAAAACTGTAAACCCGCACATCGGGCGGGTCCTAATCTAGTTTTATTTATAAAGCATAAAACCAACAAACATTATATAGTTTTAGCTAAAGGTGACTTTTGAATTTTGTGTATATAATTGCTTCTTGTGGATCTATTCCGTATATATTATCTTACATTTTCTTGAATAATTATCTTTTTTTTTAAATTGATCTTATTATATAAAGTTAAGGGAAATTGCACAGTATAACCCAAAAAGATTTTATAATTCATTCAGTAGCTATACTAACCATATAAACGTGATATAGTGTGTATTTTCTATAATAATTATAAGACTAACCCCTTGTTATCACCCTCGACCACCACCTCTGGCCCCACCGCCAGCCACTACCTCCGGCGACCAACTCTGGCCACCACCGCCTGTCACTACCACTGGTAACCACCTCTGGCCACCAACTCCGACCACCATCTCCGGCCACCACCTCCGGCGGCCACCCTCCACCCCCACCTCCTCCAAACCATCAACACCCTCCCCCATTGGTAATTTTTCCTACCCCTTATGTCATATACTTAATTTTTTGAATTAGTGTGCTATATACTTAGATATATTTTCAATTTTGGTTACTACACTAATTCACCCTAAAGTTAAATATATATATATATTTTTTGTCAATCATTGGGGCACAATTGGCCGACCCATTAGTCAAATTCATACATTCGTAGAGAGCGGGACTCGATCCCTAGTGTGATGGTGCCTTCTACAATTGGACTTACCTTCTCCCACTGCACTAAAGTCACTTCACCAAGTTAAATATCTTTTTGTACTAGGCTTCCTATAAAGACATGTGGCATTTTCAAAAATATCTTTTTTTTCTATGTCACCTTTTAAAAATACCTATTTATAGTATCTATTTTTAAAAATACTCATTTTTTATATACAAATGACTAAATTCTAAACCTTAAAATCAAAACACTAAACCCTACCTTTCCAAAACTATACCTTAAATATAAAATAAAAAACCTAAACCTAAAAAAAATATTCTAAAAACTAATTTAATATATGGAAATTGTGTAAAAAAGAGAAAAAATAAAAATGACCAAAAATATATATATTTTTAAAATATATCTCAAGAAATACATTTCTAACAAATTCTCTAAAAATTATACCATTGTTTATTTAATTTTAAAAATATACAACTAATATTACCGTTGAGAGATAAAAAAAATAAAAATAAAAATAAAAAGTGAAGCCATGAATGTTACTATCAAGCCAAGGTTCATCGATAAAAAAACCCTACTTTAAAAAAAAAAAAACTCTCTCTACACTCAGCCACCGCCTCCGACCAAAATTTCTGATTCGAGGCTGGAGAGCGGTGGCTTCTATAGCACTGGCTCTGGCCTCTCCCTCGTTTTAGTCTATTGCTTTCCTCTTGCGGCTTTGTGTGGAGTAATTTCTCACCGGATCTGAACCAGATCGGAATTGGAAGAAGAAGTATGATGGCAGAGCTTGCTCGTGGTTGGATGTTCTCTAGCCAGCCTTGTCTCCTGAATCCTTTGATGTGAACGGTGGTTTTATTTTGGTGGTGTTATCTCTGTGTGGTTAGTTGTTTTAGTCTTGTTTGCAGATTTTTTTCAACCTTCGTTTGGAGAATTATTTGGTCTGTTTCGATTGATGATCTGGTGTGTGTTGAGGAAGCGGTTAGAGAGGCTAGATCTGTGAAGGTTTCTGATTACAGCAAAGGCGTTGGTCCCGGATCTCAAAGATCAACGGTTGGCTCAAAGAATAATGACATTGTGGTTTGCTTGTTCCTGTAACAGATCTCTTAGCCGCTCTTGTACTTTTCATTGCCTCTAAGCGACGTGTAGAGTGGTTGTAGGATCTCGTCCAGCCATTGCCTTTCCTCTCAATCCCTGTCTCATCGTTTCAGTCAGTGGTTCCCTTTTGGTTCACTCTCTTCCTAAGCAGAGGCTTTGTTTTGTGTTAAGATGTGTTAGGTCTCTAAGTCTGCAGGTTCTCTTCTCCTTGGTGTTGCTCGCTGTGGTTGTTAGCAGGCTTGAGCTATCGTCTTTCTTGCTCTAGAGTTTGATGGTATTCAAGGGCTTAGCTTCGCTCCTTGTACTTGCTTTCCAGATCTGTGTAGATTGGTTTTCCTTTTGAAGGCTTCTAGCTAGACGTAAAAAGGTGCATCAGACGTCGTCGTCGCACCCAGAAGCATATTTGAGGTTCTCTTAGTGTGTTTGCTTGCTGGGTTCTGAAGTTCTTAGTGTTGAGAGATCAGCTCTCATCTTGATAGGAGGTGGTAGATGTTATCTTCGGGTTGGTCGAGGGCACTCTTGGTAAATCTCTTTCGCAGGAGCTTCTCGAGAAAAGTTTTTTGCTTTCTTAAGTCTAGTGTATCTCCTAGGATTTTAGCCTTTTGGTCTCTGTCTTTGGTGTAAGGGTTTGTCCTCCTTCATTATGGGTTTGAAATTTTCTGTGTTGTATTGGTGGTTTTAGTTTCCCTTCCATAGGGTTTAAGACTCCAGAGACATATCTGTGGTCCGCTGGCTTTAGCTTCCCTCGTTTGGGCATTTGTATTCTTCGTGGGTTCTAAAACAAGTTCAATAATATAATTCAGATGACAAAAAAAAAAAGAACGTTACTATCAAGCCGATGATTGATTACATAGTAGTATATGCTGTGTCGTGTAATGAACACTAGTTGATACGATACAACTACTACTCACTCACTCACACGGTCTCACAAGTGATCGATCACATATAAATTCCCGATTTTGCCCTCAAATGTTTCGTAATTTTACCTTTTCGTATCCACACTTCCTCGGAAAATTCGCTCTCACTCTTCCAGCTGGAATCCAAAGCACAGACAATGGAGACAAAACACAAAAGCTTCTCTCTCTTTCTCTCTCATTTCTGCAATTTAATGTCTCTTTGGATGATTTACTAATCTGAAGAAGCAAAAAAGTTTAAAGATCTTTGGATAATTTAGCGATGAAATCTTCGACGCGGCTTGACTCAGTTGCTTTTCAGCTCACTCCCACTCGAACCCGGTAAATTAATTTTTTTTTATTGATCCAAAATGTTAAATCTTTGTGCTAGTTTCGTTTGAAATTGCTGTATGGAAGTCGAAAGATTGCATTTTTTTTGGGTTCGTTGATAATTTGATAGGATCAGGAGTCGTTAAATTGTTGAACTTTTGTGTTAGTTTTGTGTGAAATTGTTTTAAGAAATGTCGAAAGATTACATTTTTAGGTTCTTTGATAAAGATCAAAAGTCGTCAAAATGTTGAATTGTGTCTTGCTTTTGTGAATGAGTTGTTGTGTAGAAGTCGAAAGGTTGCATTTTTGTGTTCCTTCATAAGATCAAAACTCGTCAAAGTGTTGAGAAAAGTTTATTAGTTTTGTGAGAAATTGTTATGTGGAAGTCTGAAAGCATTTTTTGGTTTACTTATTAATAAGAAGATCAAAGTCGTTGAATTTTGTATAGGTTTGTTACCAAAATTACAACCAAAAATTTAGTCTTTTTCTTTGCATTAATTAGGTTGGTAACAGCTAATGGTAGACTGATTTCTCTCTTTATTTGTGTTAGCACTTGTTTTCTTGAGCTTTACATAAGCAGAATTGTTGAATGGAAATCGAAAGAATGGATTTTTTTGGATTGCTTCATAAGATCAAAAGTGATTTGAGTTTTTATATTTAATTTGGTTTCAGGTGTGATCTGTTGGTAACAGCTAATGGAAAGACTGAGAAAATAGCTACAGGGTTGCTTGATCCTTTTCTTGCTCATTTAAAGACTGCAAAAGATCAATTAGAAAAAGGTGGCTACTCGATTATTCTCAAGCCTGAAGCTAGTGACAATGCAGCTTGGTTTACTAAAGGAACAGTTGAAAGGTATCTATCATATAAATTAGTGGTCTTTCTGTGGAGCATCTTGTGTTGGGATTTTGGACACTTTGAGATGAGAGTGTTTTCTTCTTTTGTTCTTGTTTAGGTTTGTTCGATTTGTGAGCACTCCGGAAGTCATAGAACGTGTTTACACTTTAGAAACTGAGATCATACAGATCAAGGAAGCTATTAAAATTCAGAACAACTGTGAAACGGCACTGGCTGTTGTAAGTATACTGTGGATTTTTGAATACTTTGTTTGGGGTATTGTTATAAGTATTTAATTAAATTTGTTTAAACAGGTGGGAGGTAATCAGAGAGGAAAAAAAGCAGATAGCATGGAAGGTACTACGCTATAGCAATTATATTTTTAATTTATGACCCTCTATGCTTAAAGCTTTGGTATCAAACATGTTACACTATCTCAACTCATAAAATGGAGAAATGTATGCATCTTGGCTCTAGATCTTTCGGTTTCATAAATATGTGAAAATGTGAATCAGGTAGCAGGCCTTTGCTACAGCTCAACGAAGAGAAAGCTATTGTCCTTTACGAGGTTAATATAAGTGAAATGGTTTTTATAAGGTTTTTCTTCTCATCTTTCTATTTTTGGACCAAACAACTTATGTCATCTTCTTTCATACATAATAGCCTGATTCACATCCAAAGCAAGCAAATCGGTCTACTGCATCAGATGAAAACTCTAGGTAATACCCCTTTGCATGAGAGATAATTGTTTTCATTGTGTTTAAGAAAGAGAGTAGTTATTTATTTAATTGTTAATATGTGGAATTGTTATCAGAGCTCAAGTTCTGAAAGTTCTGGAGACGCGGAAGATAATGTTGCAGAAAGAACAAGGAATGGCCTTTGCACGTGCTGTGGCAGCTGGTTTTGAGACTGATGATATGATCCCTCTAATATCTTTCGCCAAAACTTTTGGAGCCACTCGTTTGATGTGAGTAGATTATATTTTACACCAATAATCTCATATTCATTAAGATGTTCAAATTTGAAAGAATATTTTCATAGACTTAGTTCCCATATATGACTTCAACAATGTTACAGGGATGCATGTTTGAAATTCATCGACTTGTGGAAGAAAAAGCATGAAACTGGCCAGTGGGTTGAAATTGAAGCAACAGAAGTAATAGCAACACAGCCAAACTTCTCTGCAATGAACGAATCAGGGATTATATTCGCAAATGGTGCTAATATGCCTGGGACACCTGAAAATAGCGGTAAGATGATCCTTTATGTGTCATTGTAGCTGAGAGTTGAATATCTTTTCTTGCATCATTTGGCATTGCTTTCGCACAATTGATATTTATTTCAAGTTACTTCTTGTATTCAGATGCAAAGTCTCCTACAGATAATAAACCAAATGGAAATCAAGAATATGTGCAAGGGCAACACCCACAGCCGATGTATGCACCCTGGCCAGTTCACTCGCCACCGGGTACCTTTCCTGTATTTCAAGGATATACGATGCATGGGATGCCGTATTACCAGAGCTATCCAGGAGCTAGTCCATATCCATCTCCCTATCCGTCTACCGATGATTCTAGACGTAGTTCTGGCCAAAGAAAGGCCCGGAAACATCATTCATCTTGTAGCGAGGACTCCGAATCAGAGGATGACGAAAGAGAAAAAGGAAAATCAGGTAGAAGAAGGAAATCGGGGAAGGTGGTGATTCGGAATATAAATTATATTAATTCAAAGAAACAAGATCATTCAGGAACAGAATCTGATGCTGATGACAATCATGAAGAAGTGGCAAGAGGAGAATGTTACAATGGTAAAGAGAGAGCAACCGAAGGAACAGAGGCTGACACTGGGGATTGGCAGGCCTTTCAGACTTATTTATTGCAAGATGCCGATAGAGATGAACGTACCAGTGACCATATGATGGAAAAGGAAATTGCAGGGAAGAAGAGGCAAGGTACAGGGAAGTATGATCCTTTGGCATATGATGAACGTGAATCAGGAAAATATCAAGAAAGAGATACATCTGACATTCGGAATGGTAGTGTGACTCGTAGAATCAGGGGATCTAGCGACTCTTTTATGGTACACCACAGAGGAAATGGTTTTGAGAATTCTTCTGATCCTCTCAACTTGAATGGATTTGATAATCCAGGGAATGGTCTGGATAAGAGATCATCATTTATCATGGATGATGACTCTTATATTGTTGCTCGGGGATCTGCAGCGCTAGATGAAGCTGGAAGACATAAGAGAAATGCTATAGACATCGGATCAGAGATCTCTCCGTGCCACCAAACTGATGGAAATGAAAGAAAGCAGGTCAATTATGAGCCTCATGATCTGAGCCTGATACCAGAACGGGAAACAGAGAAGTTATCAGCTGGGTATGATCCTGCACTAGAGTTTGGATCCAAAACTTTGAAGAAGAATAACGAGGCAGCTGGAGGTGCTAAGAAGTCTGCGAAGGATCCAAAATCAAGACTTTCTAAAGATGCTGCAGATAAGAGGAAGGCTTCAGGGCCAATACGGAAAGGACGACCCACAAAGATGAGCCCTTTAGATGAAGCAAGAGCACGTGCTGACAAGCTTAGAAGTTTCAAAGCTGACCTCCAGAAAATGAAAAAGGAGAAGGTAAAATCTCTGCTTAACCAATTTGATGATATAACTTCTTTTTTAACTAATCATCTAGATAGCACAATCTCAAAGGATATAAGCCAACTTGTAATTGAAACTTTATATCATACCTCTTATTACCATCCCTTCTTGTTTTAGGAAGAGGAAGAGAGGAAGCGCATTGAAGCTCTGAAAATAGAAAGGCAAAAGCGGATTGCTTCTAAAAGCAACTCAACAGTAAGTCAGTCAAAGTTGCCTGCACAACAAACAAGAAAACCAATGCTAAACAAGTTTTCTCCCGGCGCTCCTAGAGCCTCTAAGTTTAGTGACTGTGAACCAGGTTCATTATCACCTCTTCAACGTCTTCCCAGAAGAACTGCTTCATTAGGGTCAGATGACTCTCTGAAATTCCCCAAGAATAGTAAACAGACTTCCGTCAGTAAATCAACAGGAAATATGCTAGCAAGGTCGATATCACAGTTACCTCCATCTAAAAGAGAAATCTTAGCAACAGGAAATAGGCTGACCAGGTCGATTTCACCATTACCTCTGTCTAAGAGAGAAACCAGAGTGAGTCTTGATAGTCAGAATAAGTTGGTTTCGAGGACAAGACGGTTATCAGAACCCAAAATTGGTAATAATAGTGTACCAAGTGCTTCAATGAGGCCACGACGCACGGTAGTATCAAAAAAAGTATCTGATGCTCCTGAGATAAAGAAACTATCTGCCATTGTTAACTATGATATAGCAAAAATTGCATCCCTTCCAGAACTGAAGATTAAACCAGCCAAAGGTCCTACTAATGTTCTGGTGAAAGGGGTCGAGAAAATCAAATCTTCAGCTTCTACTATCGACCAAAATGGTAACAAGAATAAACCCTTGAACCGAAATGATGTTGATGAAACTCCGGAGATTGAGAAGGCAGTGGTGATGGTGTTGCCTAGTTCAGCTCGAAGTATAAGTACAGATCAGGTGAAATACGAGAAGTCTTCTGAAAACTCTACCATCCGTGAAGGAATTGATAAGGATGTCATTGAAGCGATGCAGGAGAGTGGCAATGATCTAGTCTTAGTAAGCACTCTTATTCTAGCCGGATCAGTTTTATTTTTCTGTTTAAATGGTTTTAATGTCGAATGATTATTTTGCTCTCAGGTTAGATTGGAGACTCTGAGTGACTTAGTAACAGAAACACCAAAGTTTCTGACAAGTCAAAGTATTATTGCGAAACCATATGAAGCTCCGCATGCTCGGGTTTCTTCGTTAGAAAATCCATGTACAGTGTACTCAGACTGTTCCCAAGCACCTCCTCCAAGCTTATATTCAAATGAGTCAGAGCAAGAAACTGTCAAAGTCCTTGTACCAGAGAAGAAGATAAGTGAGGCCTCAGAGAAATCTCAAACGAAGGAGTCAGCGTCAAAAGGGCTCTTAAAACTGTTACAATTTGGAAAAAAGAGTCAGTCTTCGTCTACAAGTGAACACCAAACCGACTCTAATAGTGCTGTCAATAGCAACGAGGATTATGTACCAGCTGTGACCGGTGCCACGACAAGTGAAGGTAATTTCTTACACCCTATTAGCTTATCCAGTAATTGCTCCCAAAGAAAAAATCTCTTTGGTTTGCTTTCTTGTATATTTGCAAATTTTTGCACTGTAGTAGTAGTTTCTCTAGGTTAAACTTACATTGATCTGTAGGAGCAAGTACTTTCTGATTATGTTCTATTAGTGTTGCATTTTATGGTGGTTTAGAGAATATGATAATCATGACTTTTGTACCTAAACTAGAACGCGGTATAAAGCCTGTTTATATAACTCAGAGGTGTTAATTTTCTGATTTTGATATCTAGCTTTTACACTGAAGAATCTCATATCTCAAGATGAAACACCTACAGCAGCAGCTTCACAGAAATGTAAGTAAACAACCTTTCTGATCCTATACTTTGATGAATAATCTAAGTGAGGCCTCTCGTTATAAATCTGCTCTGAGTCTAAAGAAATATTTCCCACTTTGTTCATTCTTCTTCTGTGTTATTTTTTGTAGCTTCTCGCCATTTTTCATTGCTGTCTCCTTTCAAGAACAAGAAGGTGGTATCTTGAGGACAAGAAAATCAGAGATCCTCTCCATTATACATGCAATCTTGTAGTGCACGACTTGAGTATTTATGATGTATCCAACATTCGGAGCTCTTCTGCAACAATGTCGGAGGAACATAACGACCATTGATGCAAACATTTGGTTCCAAATGCAATGAAATGTGTGTTTGTTTTAGCATTTTCCTTTTCCACCATGAGATGGATGTAATTGACATATAGTAAAATATTAAGGTTATGAAAAAAAAATCCGTATAATACAACTATTGACTTTAAAATATACAAAAAAAGAAAAAGAAAAAAATAGAAGAAGAATATCTCTAACCTCCAAAGAGAATCAAATTATTTATTGTAAGTTCTCTTAAAAGAGCTAGAAATATTTTTATGAAAAAATTCCATATAACACAACTATTGACTTAAAAAGGGGAAAAACAAAAGAAGAGAAGAAGAATCTCTTTACCTCCAAAGATCAATCAAATTATTATTGTAAGTTCTCTAAAAAGTTAAAAGAATATTTAATTACTACAATAATTATTTTAAGAGCATCAAATCATTGGATAAATTAGTGTTAACAAAAAAAAAGTGTTAAATCTAAAAATCTATCCTTAATAAACCTAAAAAGCAAAAGAAGAAGAATTTACCTAAATTAACTCCGAAAATCCCAAATAGAGTCATTTTTATTCAAATGTATCAATCTGTCTACTTGTCTAAATTAAACCCACTCCATCTCTCTTATATATAAAAAAAAACAGAATCATCCAGAAACAGACACCAAAAAAGGAAGATATCCATTAAACCAAAGAACATAAAAATTCAACAAGAAAAATACTTTTCAAGGGAAAAAAAGGTTAAAGATTATGGGAATGGAGTATTCCATTCGATATCTAGAGCCTTCTTCTTTTGTATCGAATGGAATATTCTTTTGTGCTGCTATGGAGATCCCCTCTGCTTCTTGGATTCACCATCATTGCTCAAAAGATCTTTAATATAAATCTTTGTTCCGCAAGAAACTAAAACCATGGCTCTTGAGACTATGGCATTGTCTATATCTTCTTCTTCTTCTTCTTCTTCTTCTTCTTCTTCAGCCATACTTTCATTAGGTAAATAATATCAAATGGGTTTATGAATTACTTCTTCTTTTTTGTTGGAGTCTTATTGCTAAGATGAATTGTTTTTTTTGTGTGTGTGTGTGATGATTTTAAAGGTATTGTTGATGATGATGGTAAGAAACAAGAGGCATTTGTTTTCCCTAAATTTGTTTTGATGGGTCACAGAGGATTTGGGATGAACATGCTTCAATCTCCTGACGAGAAGATGAAATTTATCAAAGAGAATTCTCTTCTTTCTTTTAACGTTGCTGCAGATTTCCCTATTGACTTCATTGAGTTTGATGTCCAGGTTTGTCCTTTTACCCGTAGAATCTGATCATATTTTTTTTCTATCGTAAAAGAACACGTCGTGGCAAAACTGTCACGACACAGAGCATATGTTTTTTTTAGCGTGTGACCTAAACAAAGGTAGTGTCATATACTGTCCACAAATAGGGTGATTTTTTTTAAAAAAATTTCCTTTTCCTAGGCTCAACATTAACTTTGCATTAACCTAAAAAACATTGAAATGAAGGAAATACCAATATCATCTAACGAAATGTACGAGAAAGCTACCAATCCAGCCCGGCTCAGCAAGAGATGGATGACCTAAACAAAGCTCAGCCCGGCTCATCTATCAATTTTGCATTTTCTGTTTCTTGTTTTTTTTTCATAAGTAAACTTTTTTTCAAAAGTAAATGCAAATTTATGATTTGAGACATGCATTTCGCCTAAATAAAGAATGTAACTATTTTGTAGGTAACAAGAGATGGATGTCCTGTAATTTTCCATGATATCTTCATGTTCACGCAAGAACAGGTTATTTATTAAATTTCACGCACAATATTATTGCTGATTAATAAGTCTAAGTTTTCATAACACACAAAAATGTCTTTTTAGGGAGTGATTACTGGGAATAGAGTAACGGAAATGGCTTTAGATGAATTTCTCTCATATGGACCACAAAAAGATGGTACAAATGTGAAGCCTATGTTCAGGCAGACAAAAAATGGTAGAATTTTCGAATGGAGAGTTGAAAAGGATGATACTTTGTGTACCCTTGAAGACGCATTTTTAAAAGTTAATCAGTCAGTAGGATTCAATATTGAGCTCAAATTCGATGATAATACAGTGTATGGACTAGAAGAGTTACGTCTAACTCTTGACAACATCTTGAAGGTAAAAGACGTATTGTTCACATATATCTGTTCTTATGGCGATCAACAATCTCAATCTTTTAAATGAACAGGTTCTAAATGACCATGCGAAGAACCGACCCATTATCTTCTCGAGCTTTCATCCTGATGCGGCTCGACTCATTAGGAATTTGCAGAGGAGTTATCCAGTAAAATTGCTACTTTGGTTCCCATTGTCAGTTATAACGAAGTATTTGTACTTAAAAATGTCTATTTATGTTCTTAGGTATTCTTCTTAACAAATGGAGGATGTGAAATCTATAAGGACATGAGAAGAAACTCATTAGACGAGGCCATCAAGCTTTGCAAAGACAGCGGTTTGCAAGGGATTGTGTCTGAGGTTAAGGCCATATTAAGAACTCCAAACGCAATCACACGAGTCAGAGATTCAAGACTTTCTCTTCTATCTTATGGCCAGCTCAAGTAAAATCCTCTCATGAGTTTCATATCATTATGTTATCCTTTCTCGCCCGCCTCCTCTATTTTTTTTCCTTTGAAACAACCGACCTTTTATTATTTTCAGCAATGTTGTTGAGGTGATTTACTTGCAATATCTTATGGGCGTGGAGGGTGTCATTGTTGATATGGTTAAGGACATCTCTGAAGCCATCGCCAATATTAAAGTTAGGAATGAGGAAGATTGTGAAGACGACGATAGACAAAAGATGTTTGGAGAGACGAAGAAAAAGGTGAAAAATTCTAAGGATGAAATCAATTTCTTAGCTAAGGTTGTTCCAAAACTGCTTCAACAATAAAAATTTCACTTCATTACTTCTGCGTACTTGTAAAAAATTGATTACTTACTTAGGCCGTTACGGTATGGTGCATAATTATTTGTATTTATTACTAATCGACTGCACATGATAATCTAGTCTCCCGAATTTGTGAGAAAGGAATTGATATGTAGTAACGATTTAACGAAAAAATTGAAACTAGAATTCCATCAACGATTTTCTAACTTTGTCAAAATTTCTGTTCATTATATCTATTTATTAATACTTACCACTTTACAAAAAAAAAATGATATAAAATTTGGTTAATTAAAATTATATGTAGTATAAAATTAATAAGCAGAGATAATTTTTGACCAAAAATTTTACTTTTGCTTTATTTTATATATAAGTATTTGGAAAAAAATCTTACAATCCAACACCAATTTCTTGTCTGGAGCAATGACAAACAATGCTTCGACATTCACTAATAATCCGTTTTTTTCTCAAACAATGATGTACACATTCTTGACAAAAACCGTATATGTTTTTAGCAGCCGAAACTCTAAGATGTTAATCTGGTGAAAGTTAATCTATTTTAAAGTTAATTTGAGGGATTGCTGCTGAATTGAAAGAATGAGTGTTTTCTTCCAAATAAGCTTTTGCCTTGATATTTGGCGCACCTATATTATTTACAAAATATATATTATTTTATAAAATTAATATTTCAAGAGAATTAAAAAAAACTACATAGTATTGCCACTAACAAAGTTAAACTTACATGATAAAACAAGAAATAGAAGAGTTAAAACACTGACAATTGTCTTCATTCTATTTTAGAGAGTTCAATACAATTTCAATAGAAAAAAAATTGAATTTCTTTTGCCAATGGTTTAAGTTTTTGTTGTGGGTGGTTCTTAGTGGATAATAGTATGTTTATATACGATTTTACTTATGTTACAAATGAGTTAATCAACGTTTTTGTTATAAGTGAAGGTTAAAACGCCTACTCAATTTAAAATGTTAGTTTCATTTAAACTTATTCATAAAAGTGATTTATTATAAATATTAAATATCTCCTTATTTATGATAGAAATAACCTATGGCTTACAACTTTACTCATTTTGTATCAAATATGATATAAAGTCTTATAAAGATATCATCTTCTTTTATGTTCAAAAGAAAAGAAAATATTTTTATTGAACACTGTAATGCCCGTGTTCCAAAAAAAAAAAAGAAGATTTATGTGTATGTCAAGAATTAGAGTGAAATCGGTTTAATTTTAGTTGGTTTATTAAGTTGGTCTAGTTATTAATTAAATGAAGACTGGTTTAATTAATTATAGGTTTAGCTAAATTCTATTTTAATCAAATTAAACCAAAGAAAACCCTATCGTCCCTTTTAAAAATACTCTACGCCTCTTGTCTTATCTTCACGACGGTGGAGGGTTGTCGTGACGATAGAGATGAAAGGGAAGAGAGGTCGTAAGAGAAGTACCGGCCGAGGTGGTGTTGGCGTGAGAGGAAGAGGGGAGCAATAAAATCAAGTTTAGATTTGTTCACAAAATTACTAAATTAAATCTTTTTGTAAAAAGTAATTTTGTTCACCAAAAGGTTTTGTCAGAAAATCAATTATATTCTCATATCAATCAATAATCCTAACATCTAAATCGAGATGACTAATCAATGATCTATGATTAAGAACAACCTATGGTGAAAAACAGGAAAGATAATGAATCCAAATGATCAATCAATATAACAATCCATGAAATCCGTAATGAGAAACCCTAAACCTAACTGTAACATCCCCGAAACAGAATCCCGGTTTGGAAGGTGCATCGATCGATGTACTATGTGCATCGGTCGATGCAAGGTCAGTTTTCACAAACTAGTTTAAGTTAAACATTGCGTTTTGGGGTTAGGAAAAAAACACTGGAATCGAGTATAAAAGTAGAACACGAGGGTTCAGCCAAGTTTGGCCGTTTTTGAGAAAAAGAGAAGAGAGGAAGAGGTTCTTAAGTGTTCTTGAGAGTTCTTGGCGATTTGTGGCTGTATTATGGAGATCTGTAGCTGTGATCGTTTTAGGAGCTTGCCAGGAGTGTAGATCTGTCGTTTTAGAGTCAAAATCTTCTTTGGCAAAGGTGAGTGCATGGCCATGGCTTATCTAAACTTGTGATTTCTGTGATTTACTTGTTTTATGTGTTATTTGGGAAGCTTATTTGTTGCATTGGATTGTGTTTTGGTGGTTTAGGGACGGAGATCCAACAAGGATCTTTGGGGACTGCGCGAGTTGACCTAGGAGCGTCGGTCGATGTCATGTGGAGGCGTCGATCGATGCAATTAGGGATTTTTGTGAAATGTCGAGCATGCATCCGTCGATGCAGTGTTAGTGTCGGTCGATGCTGGTGAACCTTGTATCGGTCGATGCAACCCCAGTTGGTATCGGTCGATGCATGGGTTGGTGTCGGCCGATGCATGGGTTGGTGTCGGTCGATGCAGTTGTCCTGGTTTATTGCTTGTTTGTTGATTGTTGCTTGATGGTTAGAGATATCTCAATTGCTTGTGTGTATAGCCCAATAGATGGGAGGATTGCCTCACTGAGTGTTTATAAAATATCCACACATCTCATATGTGTTGTGGTGCAGGTAAAGGCAAAGTGTGATAGTGGAATCAAGGCGATGAAGAGTAGCATGTTCTAGGGGCTCATTGAATTGTGTTGTCTGGCTTCTCTTAGGTTGCTAGAGTTGGGTCAATAGAACATTGCTAGGTTGTTGGTATGATTCTGTTGGTGGTTCATTATTGGCATTGAATTATTGGTTTATTATTTATTGGTTATTGGTTTAATAGCATATTTTGGTTATTTCTGCTGGTTGGTTGATTGTGGTTAGGTGGCTAGTGGGTATGGGACCACTAGTTAATTTTTTTTTTAAATGGGTCGGATCGTTTCAGTTTGGTATTAGAGCCCTTACGGTTCTAAGTTTGGTGTTCACTGGGTTTCTATTGTTGATGTTTTGGATTTGCATGCTTTGATTTATTATGTGAGTTAGTCAATTCTGTGTGGCATGAAGGCCTAGAACATCCTCCTCGAGCCTACAGTGTGATTCCACGGTGAGTTTTTGTTTTGTGTTCAGTTGATATTGCTTGCTTAGCCTTCTGTTCATGGTAGTGCAGATGGTTAGAGGTGGTGCTGTTGCTGGTCGTGGTCGTGGACGCTGAAACAACCCGTCCCATTTTTTTTAATAATAATAATAATATATAATTAAGCATCTCATTTTACTTAATTAAACCAACCCAACCACAATTCAACAATAAAACAACAATGATGTATCATGGTTTTTACCGTTTTTAACCATGATATAAGTGTGCTTTTTGAGTCTTTTGATTTGTTTCTAGGTTATTTGTGAGTCTTTACAGGTTATGTAGGAATTTGGCACGGATGGAGCAATATGGAACAATTTGGATCATTTTGGAGCACTTTACCGAAGGGTTGGAGTCGGATCAGAGTACTAGCATCGATCGACACCACATAAAGGAGCATCGATCTACACTAATGTTTACCCGACGAGAGAACAAGAAATTGGAAGTTTTACAAATTTGCCCAAAGTCTTCTATAATTGCAACATAAACCCCTGGACGTATTTTAGGATCTATATATATTGTTTTTGGGTTTTAGAAACCCTTAAGTTATCTTCTAGCAGTTTTTGAGAGAAAGGATATTGAGAGCTTTTGGGAGAGATAGATCTGAATTCTTTGTAGAGAGAAGATTTCTTGAATTCCCTCTTTTACTTTTAATATCTATTCATGTTATTCAGAATTATGATTTGTGCTTTATTTAACAT
>NC_025704.1:23014789-23017179 GCF_000633955.1 Camelina sativa | reverse complement strand
CACGTTTTTGTTTTTCTTCTCTTTGGTGTTTCAGGTGCATGCCTCCTAGACCTCACACAAGGAGCAACAAGTCTGGTCCTACTGTGAAATTTTTCAAACCAAGAGTTGGGAAAACTTGAGCGTGAGAACAGAAAAGCAGCTAAATCTCTGAAGATGGTTAATACGATCATTCTGATGCGTGATGAGGCTGGTGTTTTGAGAGATCAAGAGGGCCACTTGCGCAATGAGCAGGGCCAAAAGCTTGATGCTGAAGAAAACGTGATTGCTGAACCTATGCAGGCTGTCGTGAACCAGCAAGCTGGTGTCATTGATGATCCGGATCTTGGTGTCGATCGACACCAACCAGGTGGCATCGATCGACACCCACCTGCAGACGTGCATGGAGCTGCCAACCACATACAGAACCCAGTTCGACGACAGGAGAACAACCGGGATCTGATCAGGACTATTGCTGACTACAATCGGGCTGATCTGGTGTATGAGAACCGGTCTGCTATTGTTCCTCCCCCTTTTCAGAGGAATGATTTTGAGTTGAAACCTGCATACTTTCAACTAGTTGGGCAGAGACCTTTCTCTGCTTTGCCCAATGAGAAGCCTTTGGATCACATTGAGCATTTTGAGGATCTGGTGACTAGCATCAAGGCTAATGGGGTAACTGAGGACTACATCTTCTGCAAACTCTTCCCTTACTCACTTGCAGGAGAGGCATCTCAGTGGTTGAAACAGCTGCCTGCTGGATCATTGACAAGCTGGCGTGATGTCAAGGTGGCCTTCCTCAACCACTTCTATGATGATGCAATGTCAGATGAGTTGAGAATCAAGCTGTCTTCCTTCAAGCAGAGACCAGATGAAGCTTTCAAAGCAGCTTGGGTGAGATTCAAGGCTTACCAACGGGACTGTCCACACCATGGTTTCTCAAGAGTTCAACTGCTAAGTATCTTCTTCAGAGGGTGTGACTGGGAGTATCAGTTGGCTTTAGATGCTGCAAGTCATGGGAATTTCAAAACAATGATGCCAGAAGATGCTGATTTGTTGATTGAGAACTTAGCTGCTAGCAATAATACTAAGAGAGCAGATGTTGAAAGGAAGAGATTACATGGAGGATATGACTCACACCAGTTAGCTTCTGTTAATGCTAAGCTGGATTCTGTGCATAATCTCCTTGTGGGTAAGAAATCTGTTCATTTTGCTGCTGAAGTTGAGACATATGAGCCAGAATCTGATCAAGGAAATCATGAGGAAGAGGAGGTGAACTATGTCTATGGGAATCAAGGGCAGAGGTTTGGAAATCAGCAAGGTAATAGGCCTTACAGTGGAAACAGCCAGCGCAGTAACTTTCAGGGCAACTCTTCTGGTTTCACACCCAAACCTGAATATCAGAAGCAACAACAAAACAGTGGATTCACAAGGACTTATGGCAACAAATCATATCAGTCTCCACCTCCTAAGTCAGCTGAAACTAGTAAGATGGAAGCTATGCTTGAGCAGCTTTTGCAAGGCCAAGAGCAGATGACAGTGACTTTCAATGGGAAGCTGGATAACGTCTACATTGATCTTAATGGGAAGTTTGAAGCTTTGAACATCCATGTCATGAAGCTGGAAAGTCAGGTTGCGCAGACTGCTGGGTCTGTAAAAAGGCAAGAAGGTTATCTCCCTTCAAGAACTGAATCAAATCCTAAACATTCTTGCAATGCAGTGACTTTGAGAAGTGGCAAACAACTCCATCCTATACCCCATAAGAATCAAACTGATGATCTACATGACTTGATTGATATAGACGACGAAGAGGATGTTTCTGCCGAGCCAGTATCGACCGACACACATGGGCATCGGTCGACACCCAAACCATGCGAAGTTTCAGACAAAATCCCAGAACAAAGCGTCGATCGACACCAACCATGTGGCATCGATCGACGCCAACCACGGACAGAAACTGCGAATGTGAGGTCTCCTACTCCAGTTGCAGAAAGAGTTTACACACCTCAGGTTCCATTCCCCAAGAATCCAAGGAAGTCTAAACAAGAGCTAGATGATGCTAAGTGCAAAGCCATGATGGATAAGCTTATTCTTGAGTTGCTTTTGGTTGATGCTGTTAAGACTTCCCCAATGCTTAGGAGATATGTCAAGAGGATGGTAACCAAGGATTTTAATGCTGAGTAAGGAGTTATGATGATATCACCCCAAGTCAGTGCCATCATTCAGAACAAGATCCTAGAAAAACTTCCTGATCCAGGGAGCTTTGTTCTTGATTGCACTATCTTCACTGACAGATTTGCTAGATCTTTGTGTGATCTTGGTTCTAGTGTCAACCTCATGCCAAGATCAGTAGCACTCAGCCTGGGAATGACAGACTTCCAGCCTACTAAGCTCACTCTCATCCTTGCTGACCG
>NC_025704.1:23011732-23013340 GCF_000633955.1 Camelina sativa | reverse complement strand
AAAGGTTTCTGATTGGAGTCTTGAAAAAGCTCCAAAGGTTGATCTCAAGCCACTTCCTGCAGGTCTAAGGTATGCATATCTAGGTGAGAACTCTTCTTATCCTATTATTGTTAGTGCTTCCTTAAACAATGCAGAGCTCACTTTACTGCTAAGCAAGCTGCGCAAGTTTCACAAAGCTCTTGGCTATTCTCTTGATGATATTGCAGGAATCTCTCCAGACTTGTGTATGCATAGGATTCATCTTGAGGAAGGAGCTAAGACATCCATTGAGCATCAGAGGAGACTGAATCCGAATCTGCAAGATGTTGTCAAGAAGGAGATCATGAAGCTGCTGAATGCTGGGATCATCTATCCAATATCTGACAGCAATTGGGTTAGTCCGATACATGTTGTTCCTAAGAAGGGTGGTGTCACAGTGGTGAAGAATGACAAGAATGAGCTGATCCCTACAAGGACAATTACTGGTCATCGGATGTGCATAGACTACAGGAAGCTAAATGCTGCAACAAGGAAAGATCACTTCCCACTTCCTTTCATTGACCAGATGTTGGAGAGGTTAGCTAATTATCCATACTACCGCTTTTTGGATGGTTACTCAGGCTTTTTCCAGATTCTTATTCATCCTGATTACCAAGAGAAGACCACCTTCACTTGTCCCTATGGTACCTTTGCCTACCGCAGAATGCCTTTTGGTCTCTGTAATGCTTCTGCAACATTTCAGAGATGCATGATGTCAATCTTCACTGATATGATTGAGGATTATATGGAGGTGTTCATGGATGATTTTTCAGTTTATGGATCTTCATTCAAAAGCTGTTTGGATAATCTCTGTAAGGTGCTAGCAAGGTGTGAAGAGAAGCATTTGGTGCTTAACTGGGAAAAATGTCATTTTATGGTTAGAGATGGCATAGTGCTTGCCCACAGGGTTTCAGAAGCTGGAATAGAAGTTGACCGCGCTAAGATAGAGGTGATGACAAGTCTTCAACTACCAGAGAATGTGAAGGCAGTGAGAAGCTTTCTTGGACATGCAGGGTTCTATAGGCGTTTTATCAAAGATTTCAGCAAGATAGCAAGACCACTTTCTGCTTTGTTGAGCAAAGATGTCAAGTTTAAATTCACTGATGAATGTCGCATAGCCTTTGAGAGGATTAAGCAGGAGCTTGTGAGTGCACCTATTGTTCAGCCACCAGATTGGGATCTTCCTTTTGAAGTAATGTGTGATGCTAGTGACTTTGAAGTGGGAGCAGTGCTGGGACAAAGAAAAGATAAGAAACTTCATGCAATCTACTATGCAAGCAGGATACTTGATGAAGCACAAAGAAATTATGCAACAACAGAGAAGGAGTTGTTGGCTGTGGTTTTTGCTTTTGAGAAGTTTAGATCTTATCTGGTTGGTTCAAAAGTCATTGTTCATACTGATCATGCTGCATTAAGATACTTGATGCAGAAGAAGGATGTTAAGCCTAGACTTTTGAGATGGATTCTTCTTCTACAAGAGTTTGACATTGAAGCGAGGGATGAGAAGGGGATAGAGAATGGTGTTGCTGATCACTTGTCCAGGATTAGGATTGATGATGATGTTCCAATTCGTGATTGTCTTCCTGAAGA
>NC_025704.1:22989642-23009897 GCF_000633955.1 Camelina sativa | reverse complement strand
CACTATTGTGGACAGAAATGAGAAAACGGGCCATCGGGTTTGATTTTGTTGGGTTTCAATCGAGTGGGCTTGTGATCGAAAATGGGCCGGGTCCGACAGAAGAAGCATCGATTGATGCTACCTTATAAGAGCATAGGTCGATACCACTTAAACCCGAGAGAGGAAGCTTAAAATCGCGAGACTTCGTCTTCTTCCTCCATTCAATCCATATTCGAGCTAACCCTAAATTGCTCATAACTCTCTCGATACAGCTCCGTTTTGAGTGATTCCAAGCTCTAATCCACTCGATTTTCTCTCCTCTACCTGGATCTAGTGTCAATTTCGTGTTTTGGAGTGATGACATCCAACAAGAGGACTCGAAAGAACGACGGCGAAGCTTCTTCTTCAGCTCGCCCACCTCGTCAATCCAGCAGCTGTCTGCCTCCGCGAGCTCCGGCGGACCTTCCCAAGCCTCCACGACGTCCGACGACAGCCTCCACAACCTTACCTGATCTCNTAAGTTGATGAATTTTGATGCCAAGACAGCTTCAGAGAGAAGGTTAGTGCAGTTGAATGAGTTAGATGAGCTGAGATTTCATGCATTTGAGAATTCTAAGCTATACAAGGAGAGGACCAAGGCTTATCATGATAAGAAGATCATCTCCAGACACTTTGAGCCAAATGACCAGGTTCTCCTTTACAATTCCCGCTTGAAGCTGTTTCCTGGAAAGCTGCGTTCCCGCTGGTCTGGTCCTTTTACTGTTCAAGAAGTCAGACCATATGGAGCTATTGTGCTGTTGAACTCAAAAGGGGAGAAATTTACTGTTAATGGCCAAAGGGTGAAACACTATTGGGCAAAAGCTGAGATACCAGACGGACACATTGTGCGTTTGGATGATGCACCCTCTGCCTAATCCGCTGCCAAGTCAAGCTAATGACTTAAAACAAGCGCTGAGTGGGAGGCAACCCACTGGTAAGAATTAATTATTTTGAATTTTTGCTTTTTAAGATCACTAACATATTAATTTTTGGTTTTGAGTTTTATTGTTTCAGAAAAAAAAAAAAAAAAAAGTATCGGATACCATTGATCAGAGCTAGCATCGACCGATACCATGTAAATGGGCATCGGTCGACACTATTGTGGACAGAAATGAGAAAACGGGCCATCGGGTTTGATTTTGTTGGGTTTCAATCGAGTGGGCTTGTGATCGAAAATGGGCCGGGTCCGACAGAAGAAGCATCGATTGATGCTACCTTATAAGAGCATAGGTCGATACCACTTAAACCCGAGAGAGGAAGCTTAAAATCGCGAGACTTCGTCTTCTTCCTCCATTCAATCCATATTCGAGCTAACCCTAAATTGCTCATAACTCTCTCGATACAGCTCCGTTTTGAGTGATTCCAAGCTCTAATCCACTCGATTTTCTCTCCTCTACCTGGATCTAGTGTCAATTTCGTGTTTTGGAGTGATGACATCCAACAAGAGGACTCGAAAGAACGACGGCGAAGCTTCTTCTTCAGCTCGCCCACCTCGTCAATCCAGCAGCTGTCTGCCTCCGCGAGCTCCGGCGGACCTTCCCAAGCCTCCACGACGTCCGACGACAGCCTCCACAACCTTACCTGATCTCTCTCTTCCATCTCCCATTCCATCAAGGTTCCCATGGCCAAAAGAAGAAGGTGTACCAATTAAAACAGAGAGAGAATGGCCTAAACACAAGCTTCCTGAGCTTAGCAAGCCTGAATTCATCAATAGACCAGTGGGTGTTTGGGGAGATTATGAAACAATGCTTTACAATGCATGGTTGGGAGTTGAGATTGAGCCTACAAGGTTTGTTGATCCTGTCATTCTTCGTAGGTTGGAAATTCATGATGAGGTCTTGGATTTGATTGATAGGATGGGTTTAGGAACGGTATGTACTAGGCAGTATGATTTGTACCCGGATTTAGTGCGACAGTTCATAGCATCAGTTAGGATTACTTAGAGAAATGAGCAAGCACCAGATGTGTTTGGGGGTGAATTGCATTTCTTCATCAACGGAATGCCTTATGATATCGATTTTGCTCATTTGTGTGATGTGTTTCGTTGGACTCGTTATTATCAGAAGGTTGCTTTGCCCAAGCAAAATGAGGACCTCTCTCTTTTGTGGTCTTACATAGGACTTGGTGCGTATAACTCCAAGAAGATGCTTCAATCAGAGGTCCGCCATCCTGTACTCAGATATGTTCTTAGAGC
The DNA here is from genome assembly GCF_000633955.1 of Camelina sativa. Taxonomy (NCBI): domain Eukaryota; kingdom Viridiplantae; phylum Streptophyta; class Magnoliopsida; order Brassicales; family Brassicaceae; genus Camelina; species Camelina sativa. The sequence continues at coordinate 23,007,685 of NC_025704.1, read as the reverse complement.
TGTTGCTACCACTTTTCAGTGCAAGATGGAGCCTAACAAGATGAGAGCTGCAGAGCTATACTTTTTGAGTTGTGGTGTTGGCAACATGATTCCTTCCATGTCCATTGGTGAGCGTCGTGACCCTATGCTCCTTAACTTTGGAGCTGTTTTCGCACACCACTTGGTTGATCTGCAAACCAAGCCATTTTCAGGTACTGGAGCTAAGAGAGAGGGTGTGGGGAGCCTTATTACTGCTATCCTTCAGTTCAAGAAGATTCCTATTGCTGGTTATAGTGTTATCACTAGGAGATAGCTTATGGATGAGCCGTATTTGAGGAGTGCACACTGGCTGAAACCAGGTTTGTTGTGCAGGTTTGTTGATGACACAGGAGAGCACTTTGTCCGCCTTCCACGACCTGATCTTACCACCATTGGTAGAGATCCTGAGCAGTTGTGTTTTCGCCCTTCACCAGCTGACTATGTTGCTTATGCTCCTTCCCGTTGCCATCGCACTTCGCGGACTACTTCTGCTGCTGCAGCTGCTGCTAACCCTGCTGGGGGTTTTGAGACTAGTTCCTCTTCTGGGACTGCAGCATTTGAGTTTCCCAAACCATCAGAGGATCCTGCTATTATGGACCAGGGAGCTCATCAGACTTATGTGGTTTCTGCTTTGCGTGCCATCTGGAATGGCATGGCTAGACTTTTCCAGTGTGGCTGCATTCGTCCTACCAGGCGTACTAGGCGCAGGTCCCCTTCGCCATCTTCACCATCTGCTGAGGATGCTGAGGATGCTGAGGATGCTGAGGATGCTGAGGATGCTGCGGATGCTGACGATACTGATGATGATGATGGTGCTGATGATGTTTCTGTTACATTTTAGCTTCTGATCATGGTTTTTCTTTATCTTTTTCCTTTTTTAGGATTGAGTCATTTTTATTCTTGCTTTGAGTCAGTTTGTGTTTGAAAGTTGTTTGGATTTATGAACCATCTATCTATCATGTTGCTTTTAACCTGTGTTTGTGTTTGAGTGCTTCTTCACAGAATTAACATCAAAGGATTGACCCAACAATACACACAACTAACTGCAACTCACAAGGAGACTTCGGACAAAATTCACCATTCGCCGAAGGTGTCGATCGATACTGCCTTTAATGGCATCGATCGACACCGATTGGGTAACCCGAAAATCTGTTCAATTTTTCTTTCAACTTTTCAACACAATTTTTGTTTCTTAACTTTTCCCTTCTTTGATAACAATGGGTACAGTGTTGTTTAAGTCTGGGGGAGGTTAGTACTAACTACTTACTTGGTTTTTGTGTCTTGTGTCAAAACTGTATTTTTGTTTTTATTGAGTCAAATTTTTCAAAAATTTCTGTTGAATTATGATCTCTAACTTATGGTTCTTGTTCTTTGGCTAACACTCTAATGATTCTTGACTAAGCTTGACCTCAGAACTGAAGTGTGGAAAGACTATGAGCTGTATCAACAATCCTGAAAGCCCTTATTCAAAGGATATCTAGTTCAACCAATGCTGTCTCAACTTTTATCAGGATTTTAACCGGACTTAATCTCTTACTTTGGGGTTGGAAATCAGTGGACTAGACTTCAGCTTCAGGCCATACAAGACAGTGCAATTTTTTTTCAAAGTATGTCTCCCCTCTCTCTTCCCTTCAGTGTTTAAGAAAAAAATAATAAGAAAAATCAGAAAAAAAGAGAGAAATAAAAGATGAGATGATTTTGATCAGTTTAGAGAGGTAGGTAAATTACCATTGACCTCATTATTCTACTCTTGAGTCAAATGATCACACAAAGCTTAGAAGCGAGGGGTAGGTAAATTACCGATGACCCCGGTATTCGCTTACACCTTTGCTAAAAAAAGATTAAGAAAAGAAAAAAATATGGAAGTGAGAAAAGGGAGAGGAAAGGAGATGTAAGAAGAATGTCTTGGCCTGAAGAGAGTCCATATGCCACTGTTTGAATACCACAAGGTAAGAACTCACCTGTACTTGCTTTAATTTATGTAATGAGATGGTAATGGTGAGACTAGAGATTCCAGAGGATTGTGGGATTTGAGTAAGGAATGTTGATGCTTTTCAATTGACAAAGTATATGAAGTAAGTTCTTGAGAGTCAAGGCGATGAAGAGTGCGAAGATCAGTTACCAGCAGTTGAGTGAATTCTATGTTTTCAAACCTCTTTTACAGGTTTAAGTTTCTGTTTTGCTTGAGGGCAAGCAAAGGCTAAGTCTGGGGGAGTTGATATATCATGGTTTTTACGGTTTTTAACCATGATATAAGTGTGCTTTTTGAGTCTTTTGATTTGTTTCTAGGTTATTTGTGAGTCTTTACAGGTTATCTAGGAATTTGGCACGGATGGAGCAATATGGAACAATTTGGATCATTTTGGAGCATTTTACCGAAGGAAATCAAGTTGGAGTCGGATCAGAGTACTAGCATCGATCGACACCACATAAAGGAGCATCGATCGACACTAATGTTTACCCGACGAGAGAACAAGAAATTGGAAGTTTTACAAATTTGCCCAAAATCTTCTATAATTGCAACATAAACCCCTGGACGTATTTTAGGATGTATATATATTGTTTCTGGGTTTTAGAAACCCTTAAGTTATCTTCTAGCAGTTTTTGAAAGAAAGGATATTGAGAGCTTTTGGGAGAGATAGATCTGAATTCTTTGTAGAGAGAAGATTTCTTGAATTCCCTCTTTTACTTTTAATATCTATTCATGTTATTCAGAATTATGATTTGTGCTTTATTTAACATGCCTGAGTAATTTACCTGTTAGGTTTAGGGTTTTTCATAGGGTTTTTATGATTTATTAGATCTGAGATTTTTAGGGTTCTTAATCTTTTATGATCTTCATCCTTGGTTGTTCTTCACAATAATTCTTGATTGATCACCTAGAATTGTTATCTTAGGGAAATAAATTGATATGAGAATATAATTGTTTTCCTGATTAAACCATTGATGAACAGAATTGTTTATTACAAAGAGATTTGAATTAATAATTCTGTGAACTTATCTAAACCTGTTTTTAAAGCTGATTTATTACTTAGAATTTTACAAAGAGATTTGGATTTTCTGGTTTTAAATTTAGATATTATTTGCAGTGAGAACTGATTTAATTTACCAAAAGTTTAGAGTTCTAGATCTGATCTTTATTGCTTGAACCTTAATTAATTTATCTGATTTAATATTTCATAACTTCCTGAGAAATTTCCTAGGCTTAACTCTTTTGATTTTCTGGATCTACAACACTTTCTTTTAAATATTTGCATTGCTTTAATTTTAATTCTATTTAACTTGGTTAGCGTAATTTACAAAACTTTACAATCTATTGTGTTTGATCTTGAGTCTTTGTGGATTCGACCCCTAAGTACTGCAGTGATCTCTTGTTTGAGAGAGTAGCTCTAGGGATTAATTTGAGCATATCAAACAACAACTATTATGCACAGCGGAAACATACCAACAATACAGAACCAACATATCATCAATACAATCACATTCCTAACCATTCTATCCAACAACCTAGCATAACTCTATCCAAGGTTTCAACATCAATAACATAACCATAACCAAGACCCTAGATCATCCTCCTCCTCATTGACATGATTCCACGTCACATAACTACACACCAGAAACAACAATTGAGATGCGTAAGTATTATTACAAATACTTAGTGAGGCAATCCCCTCATCTACTAGGCTATACACACAAGCAACTGAGATTCAAATGTTAAGCATTACAAACAAGACAACAAACCAGGAAACCAAGCGACAAACAACTTAGTGTCAACCGACATTGACTCCTACTTGGTGTCAATCGACACCCACCTGGTGTCGATCGACACCGACTCCGCATACACGTTATGCTCGAAGCCAATCATCGAATCTCTGTTTCTAACCATCTCGAATCCATCCCAAACTTATCCAAAAGCTTCAGGAACCTATGAGAACCATAACACAACCACCACAAGCAAGAACAACACCACAAACAACATAGAACAAGGAAAACAAAAGAGATCTCAAGCTAAGATCAGCCATGGTCATGCACTCACCTCTTTTGCAGGAAATTCTGACCCAAAGTGACAAATCCAACACCTTAGAAAGCTTCTCCCACGTTCCTAGCTCTAGATCCCCACTCCATAGCAACATATCTCTTCAAACCAGCCAAGATTCTCTGCAAAAGCCTCCAAAGTCTCAAGAACACTCTTTCTCCCTCTAACTGTGACACCCCGGTTTCAGAGACTTGCATAGAGGTTTAAAAAGAATTGATTTGGCCACCCAAGTCACCAAAGTGCACTTATCTTTTCGGTCAAGGGTCCTGAGAGAACTCTAGAGTTAAGGGTGCTTGAGCTGGAGTAGTCTCAGGATGGGTGACCTTCCGGGAAGGGACTGTCGGAACTGTGTGAGTGAGGACAAAACATAGGGAAAGATCATGTGGTGATTTGTAGGGACGGTAACAAGTATTTAAAACCTCTCGGACGTAGCAAACCGACCGTCGAATATGGATGGGCTCACGGGACTAGTGAGAGGACGTGAGGCCCATAAAGGAAAGTGGGCCCATGGATTGGGATTAGATATGGGGCCCACTAGAGGTGGCGGTCGGGGTGTTACACTAACTTTCACTAACGGCAACATAACAACATCCCAAAACCCTTTTCGTCGATTTCCTCTTTAAATACATCGGTTAGGAGCTTCAATTGAACCAAACAGAGCCAAAACGACAATTCAGATCAACCTGATGGAACCAAAAATTGATGGTCTCGATCGACACTACTCTTGGTATCAATTGACACCTACTCCCAAAATCCCCAATTGGTTCACAGATGTTACAGATGCGGACATGGTCGTGGTAAGGGCAGAGGCCCATCGGTTAGTAATGCCGTGGAACAGAGTATCACAGCTGAGGGCGTCGGTGAGTCGCAGGGTTTACAGGAGGGGTCCTGAGTGTGGCCGGTGGGGGTACCGATAGGACCATAGGCGCTAAGAGAGTTGGTGTGGGCGGTGTCGGTTCCGGGTTGGCCGGTGATGTTAGGTTTCCCTTGGAGGAGGCTTTGATCTTGCGGACTTGTTGGCGCGAGTGCTAGAGCGGTTACCGAGTGTGGTACTGGCTCAGGCTCAGGTAGTACTGCCGGTGGCGTCGGAGGAGCAGCAGCCAGTGGCTGCAGATGTAGGAGCTCATTCTCGTTAAGTCAATATGCTGAGAGAGATGGGCAACATCGATACTAAGCGGTTTTCAGGTGGTTCAGATCCCACCGCTGCAGATGTGTGGAGGGCGAGAGTGGAACATAGCTTCCAGTCTCTCAGATGTCCTTAGGAGTATTGTGTGGACATAGGGGTCCACAACCTGATTGGTGATGCTCACTTGTGGTGGAGATCAGTGGCTTCCAGGAGGGGGCAAAGGGAGATGTCTTGGGTTGATTTCGTGGAGGAGTTCAATAGAAAGTATTTTTCTAGAGAGGCATTAGACCGGTTGAAAGTGCAGTTCCTTCAATTATCTTTGGGAACTCGATCAGTGCGGTAGCTAGACGTGGAGTTTAGTTGACTTTTGATGTATGGGGGTCGGGCGATGGAGTCCGAGGAGGCTTAGATCTGGAGGTCTATGAGGGGCCTTCGTGATGATGTGAGGGTTCACTATAGAGGGCGGAGCTATGCTACACGTGTAGAGCTGGTTGAGACTGCGGTAGAGATAGAGGAGGATATCTGGGAACAGTCAGTCACGGTTAATCCAGGAGTTCAGCCTAGGAAGGCTCAGCATCCTAGAGGTTCTGGCAAAGGCAGCAAGCCTGCGCAGGGAACCAAGAAGATGTGGGAGGCTACGTAGAGGCGAGTGGTGCAGGGTGTTTTGGATGTGGTAGTATGGACCACAAGGTGGCTAGCTCTCCCTAGAGGAGTGCTCCGACGGCGTCACAGAAAGCGGTTCGTGTATGCTATCATTGCAGGAAGCCTGGGCACATCAAACCCATGTGTCCTAAGTTGCAGCAAATGGCAGTGACAGCAGTGCAGCAGGTAGTGCAGCCGGGAGTGTAGCAGGTGGCACAGATTGAGCAGATGCCACGGGTGTACACGACTTTGGAGGATGGTTGAACCAGTGCCGGGGCGATCACATGTATTATTTCTGTAAAACGAGCTTTGTGAATTTTAGTAGTTTCAGATTTTTATAAATTGCATGTGACAAGTGTTAGGGTTCTTAGCGCATGAGATTTGTGTAGGGACCTTGTTGGTGGGCGGGTTTAGATCCCACATTATGTTTGATTCTGGAGCAACTCATAGTTTCATTACCCCGGAGTGTGCAGAGAGTGCTAATATCAGAGGAGATCTCGGAGAGTGAGCGGGAGTTGTGAGAGGAAAATTTCTGAGAGTTATTGGAAGGGCAAGGGGAGTTGATATTTAGACCGCAGGAGAGTCGTGGCCAGCGGATTTGTTTATCAGCTTGGTAGAGTTGTATGATGTTATCTTGGGGATAGATTGGTTGCACCGTTATATGGTTCATCTGGATTGTCATCAACGTAGGGTGGAGTTTAAGCATCCGAAGGGAAGTTGGTATTTGAGAGAGTTAGACCGACTTCGGGGTGTCTCATGATCTTGGGCATGCAGGCTGGGAAGATGATCAAGAAGGGACGTGAGGCTTATTTGGTTACTTTATCAATGTCGGAGCTAGTGGGGCATTCTATGATTAGCGGTATTCAGGTTATTGAGGAGTTTGAGGATGTGCTCCAGTCATTGAAGGGGTTACCACCATCTCGGTCTGATCCTTTCATGATTGAACTGGAACCAGGGATGACGCAGTTATCCAAGGCTCCTTACAGTTGGAGGATCTGTTGAGCAAGGGATTCATTCATCTTAGTGTATCATTGTGGGGAGCGACGGTGTTATTCATTAAAAAGAAGGACAGGAGTTTCCGCTTGTGTATTGATTATCGGGGTTTGAACAGGGTCACTGTGAAGAACAAGTACCCTCTTCCCAGGATCAATGAGTTGTTGGATCAGTTCAGAGGTGCTACATGGTTCTCCAAGGTTGATCTAGCGTCGGGTTATGATCATATCCCGATAGAGGAGGCAGATGTGAGAAAGACTGCATTCAGGACGAGGTATGGGCATTATGAATTCATGGTGATGCCATTTGGGTTGACTAACGCGCCAGCAGAGATTGATGAACAGCATGTTTCAGTAATTTTTGGACGTGTGTGTCATCATTTTCATCAACGATATCCTGGTTTATTCCAAGAGTCCAGAGGAGCATGTAGTGCATTTGAGAGCAGTTCTAGAGAAGTTGTGGGAGCAGGAGTTGTTTGCGAAGTTGAGCAAGTGTAGTTTCTGGCAGCAAGATATGGGTTTTCTGGGTCACATTGTGTCTGCAGATGGGGTTTTTATAGATCCAGAGAAGATTCAGGCGATCAGAGATTGGCCTAGACCGCAAAATGTAACAGAGATTAGGAGTTTTCTTGGATTGGCAGGTTATTACCGGAGATTTGTGCAGATATTTGCAAGCAAGGCACGTCTGATGACGAAGTTGACATAGAAGGATGTTCCTTTTGTTTGGTCACAGGAGTGCGAGAAGGGTTTTGCAAGCCTGAAGGAGATGCTGACTACTACTCCAATGTTGGCATTGCCAAAGCAGGGAGAGCCCTATGTGGTTTATACAGATGCATCTATAGTTGGTTTGGGGTGTGTGTTGATGCAGAATAGAAGTTGATTGCCTACACTTCGCGGTAGTTGCAGAAGCATGAGGACAACTTTCCTACTTATGATTTGGAGATGACTGTTGTAGTTTTTTCCCTGAAGATTTGGAGATCTTATTTTTATGGTGCAAAATTACAGTTGTTTATAGATCATAAGAGCCTGAAGAATATATTCACTCAGCCTGAGCTGAATTTGAGGCAGAGGTGGTGGATGAAGCTGGAGGCAGATTATGATTTGGTGATAGCCTACCACGCTGGTAAGGCTAACTTGGTTGCAGATGCTCTGAGTCGGAAGTGGGCGGCTTCGGCTCAGGAGCAGGACATGGGTTGAGGTTGTGTGCTACTTCTCAGGAGCCGCTGGGTTTGGAGGCGGCTGATAGAGCAGATCTTTGGAGCAAGGTGCGGTTGGCTCAGGAGAAGGATGTGAGGCTGGTGAATTTCTCTAAGGATGTTAATTCAGAGTATCAGGTCTCAGCTAATTGTACCATACTGATGGAGCAGCGGTATTGGCTAAGAAGTATGTGAACAAGATAGTCAGATTGCATGGGGTGCCAGCGAGTATTGTGCCTGAAAGAGATTCCAAGTTCACTTCGGACAGGATTTCAGGTAGAGATGGGCACTAATGTGCATATGAGTACAGCTTATCATCCCCAGACAGATGGGCACTCAGAGAGGACGATCCAAACGTTGGAGGATTTGCTGAGGATGTGTGTGTTGGATTGGTGTGGCCACTGGGTAAATCACCTGAGCTTGGTAGAGTTTGCATACAACAACAATTACCAGGCGAGTATTAGGATGATTCCTTATGAGACATTGTATGGGAGGCCATGTCGTACACCGTTATGCTGGACTCAGGTGAGCGAGAGGAGCATGTACGGACGAGTTTTGTTCAGGAGACATCGGAGAAGATTCGGGTTCTCAAGCTGAACATGAAAGAAGCTCAGGATCGGCAAAGAAGTTATGCCGATAGGCGAAGGAGAGATCTTGAGTTTCAGGTGGGATAGAGAGTGTACCTCAAGATGGTCATGTTGTGGGGTCCAAACAGGTCATTTAAAGAGACTAAGTTGAGTCTGAGGTATATGGGTCTGTTCAGGGTGATTGAGCGGGTGGGACCGATAGCATATAGGCTGGAGTTGCTTGTGTAGCCTTGTGGGCAGACTGTTGAGTCATTGTGTGCCCGTGTGTGGCAGTCTTTTGAGACGTTGTTTGGACTTTGTGGCGGGCTGTTTAGCCAATTATGTGTCCTTTGTGGCGGGCTGTTTAGCCAATTGTATGGCCTTTGTGGTGGGCTGCTTAGCCAATGTTGCCTGTTTAGGCGGTCCTTCGCACTACAAGAAAACCTGTGTTTTGAGACTACTATTTATGACCACATAAATGGACACAAATATTCGCGACCCTTTTGTGACCGTTTTGTGACTATAACACATCTGCAGAAACTATCGTCGCTAATTTGTCCTAAATATGCGACTAATAAAAATAGTTGCTAAGGCGTCGCTCATTTGCGAGTACTTTAAGATTACTATGAAACACTATAGCAGGAGTTGCGAAATAGTCGCAAACAGCGACGACTTAGCGACTTAAGTAGAAGTCGTTAATTTTGGTCACAATGTCGTTACAAAATTGCGACGGAGTTGTAACTATCTTTTTCAGTTACAAATTCATTGCAAAGTAGTCGTAAACAAAAGTTAGTTAAAAATGAGGAAAATGTTGAGGATAGGTGGTGTACTGAACTTTGCCGACATATAATTGTAGTCCCAAAGTGGCAACTTCGTCGCAAAGCGATCGCAAATTTGTGACTCTTATAAGGTAGTCGCAAAACAGTGATAATGTTATCCCTATATAAGCCACCGCTCACTCCTCTCATTTCTCACAATTCTCATTTCCATTATTTGGTACAAGAAAAAAAAAAGGAGCAAAATAAAAACATAGAAAGAAAAAAGGAGAGAAATAAAAAAAGAAGAAAAAAGGGAAAAAAGTGAGAAAAATGTGGAATTATTCACGAGAGTGGATGTACAACATAATCGATCCAGAGACGAATCATATCTCGAAGGCATTTTTGGAGGGGGTAGATCAGTTCATAGCTTTTGCAAGTAACCAGTCATTAGCACTTAACAGTGGAGATAGGTTTCTCTGCCCTTGCTTTAAATGTCAAAATGAAAAGTTATTGCATGCTCGTATGATCTCATCGCATTTGCATAGTAAAGGATTCACGCCTGGATATTATGTATGGTTTGAACATGGTGAAGATTATAATGTGGTTGGGGAAGGAACAAGTAGTCATTATGGTAATGTAGATTATACGTGGGATGGTCAATCAGTAGAATTTGATGGAGGGAATGTATTTGCTGGTATGGTGAATGATGCATTTCATGGTACTACACCATTTAATCAGTATCATCAACATGAACATGAAAGTGGATATCATGTTCATGAAGATCCTATCCAAGATGCAAAACGGTTTTATGATATGTTAGATGCTGCAAATAATCCAATTTATGATTGGTGTCGGGAAGGTCAGTCGAAATTGTCGCTGGCTGCTCGTTTCATGAACAACAAGGTAGATCATAATTTATCTGAAACCTGCATGGACTCATGGACTCGTGGGAATGTATTTGCTGGTATGGTGAAGCGGTTCATACTACGAGACAGAGTCTTTGATGTGAAAGATAGGATTGTCGTACCATACATTTGATGTATGTATAGATAATTGTATGCTCCTCTAGAAAGAAGATGCGAAGTTGGAGCATTGCAAGTTTTGTGGAAAACCAAGGTACAAGGATAATGAGGGAAGAAATAGAATACCTTTTAGTCGTATGTGGTATTTACCTATGACTGACAGATTGAAGAGAATGTACCAATGAGAGAAGACTGCATCGACGATGAGATGGCATGCTGAGCATGATTCAGAAGACGGATTAATGTGTCATCCATCTGATGCAGCTGAGTGGAAGAATTCCAACATCTGCATCCTACATTTGCAGGAGAAACACAAAATGTTTATCTCGGATTATGTACAGATGGTTTTAATCCTTTTGGCATGTCCAAACACCATTAGTTATGGCCTGTAATCTTGACACCATACAACTTACCTCCGGATATGTGCATGAACAGTGAGTATTTGTTCCTGACAATTTTAAATTCAGGTCCAAATCATCCAAGAGCTAGTCTTGATGTTTTCCTCCAACCGTTGATCGACGAGTTAAAGGAGCTATGGTACAACGGGGTTGAAGCCTATGATGTTGCTTTTATGGACTATTAGCGATTTTCCGGCATATGGTATGTTGTCAGGATGGACAACTCATGGGAGATTATCATGTCCTATTTGTATGGATGATACAAATGCTTTTTGGTTGCCGGCTGGTAGAAAGACATGTTGGTTTGATTGTCACATGAGGTTTCTTCCTACAAATCATCCACTACTAAAGAATAAAAATAAATTTCTGAAGGGAAAACATGCTTTGAACGACTATCCACCGGCATCTCTGACTGGAGAAGTTATATATCAGCGTATAAGGCAATCTAAAGCACTTAAAACATCTGTCTGCGGTGGAAATGGTCATAAAGATAAAGTGGAAGGCTATGGAAAGTGGCATAATTGGCATAATGAAAGCATATTTTGGGAGTTGCATTATTGGGTTGATCTGATTCTACGACATAATCTTGATTTGATGCATATTGAGAAGAATATGCATGATAATATCATGTATAGTACTATGAATGTTAAAGATAGATCAAAAGATACAGTGAAGTCAAGATTGGGCATTAAAAGATTTTGCTCTTGATAACTCTCTAATTTACATGTTTTTAGCATTGTTTTTGTCCATATTTTGCATTGTTTATACCCTTAACTTAGCATTTTTAGGTCATTAACTGTAGGAATTCCCTTTTAGGCAATTTAGGGTGTTGCATTTTTGCATTTGCATATTTTGGATGAAAACAGGTGCTTAAGAGCCTGAAATGGGGGAAAACAAGGACAAACCCGAGCATGTACCCGAAGGAGCCATCGAGCTGGAAGAACAAGTCTGAACCCCAACACAATCGAGGAGGATCCAAGAGCAGGAAGAACAACCCGAAGATCTACCCGAGGAGTAACCCGACCTCATCCTCGTGTACCCCATCGAGTAGACCCTCGGGCAGGACTGGGAAGTTAGGTCTAAGGGGTTTCCATATATAAACCCTTCCTCTCATTCCTCGCAAATGAGCACGCCGCAGACCCTCAAACCAGAGAGCGAGAGCTTTTGAGAGAGGACTGAGCGACTCAAAACTCTTTTCACTTTTTTTTTAGGATTTGTTTCATATATTTTTATCATTTCTTTAGATTTCTATCTTGTATTCTCACTTCTCTACTTTATCGTTTATTACAATGCAATTTTCATTCATATAAGCTTTTATGTTTCTTGCTATGATTTCCGAGTAGTATAGTAAAGTTTCTAGGGATGGAATAGATGATTTTGTGTTCTTGATCGGTTATGATGTCTTAGTTTGATTGTATGTGCTTAATAGATTTCCTTCTAGATTGGTGTTCTTAATGTTGTCAACAAACTGAGAGGGTGAGATTGGATCTAAGGTGTTTTACCACCAAGAGGTGTAGATGAGATGCTTGAATCAACCAATGCTAGTGGTTTACTCACTTAGCCTAAGAGATTAGATGAGTAAGGGGTTTACTGACAATAATGAATCGGATCTTAATGCCTGCTTGGTCATGTTTCTCCAACGAGAGTTGGGTAGGGGAGTGATCAAGGTTGATTGTTTCTATCACGAGAGTATTTTAACAAGATTATAGAGATTCATTGTCTAGGAAATATTTGCTTGAGGCATGTAAGACATCTGTACCAGTCAGGAAAATACTTAGGATTCGATTACCCCATCCTTAGAAGCTTTCGTATTTTAATTGCTTGCATTTTCATTCATTACTCGATCCCTTACCCGAACAGGTACAGGATCACCTGCTTCGAGTAACCCCTCGAGTTGTTCATACTTCATTTACTTACTCGATCACCCCACTCGATCATGTGCTCGAATGCTTGCATCGAGTGCTTAGGTCGTGTGGTTCTTTGTTTATACTCTTTTCTTTTATTATTTTAGGATTGTTAGACAAAACCCATTTTTGCTTGGCTTGACTTGCATTGTTCTGATTACATCCTTCCTGCTAGCATAAACAACCATTTGGATTGATAACCCTTTGTACTACAATTGCATAGGGAATTGATACCCTGGTGAAAACCCGCTTATCAGCTCTCTAGAAAGAATTGCATGTAGATGACGGAGGGAGAGCTCCATTTCCTGTTTGGAGGTTGACTCCGAAAGCAAAAGAATGCCTGTTAGAATGTGTCAAACGCGAGGTTAAATTCTCTGACGGCTATATTTCAGATTTAGCTAGTTGTGCAGACATCAACGGTGGAAAGTTCTCAAGAATGAAAAGTCATGATTGTCATGTATTTATGGAATGACTGCTTTCGTTTATATTTGCAGAACTTCTACCGCGAAATGTGCACCATGCATTATCAGGTATATATTAATTATCTTTTGCATGTTTTATTATTGAAAATAATAATGAAATAATTAAAGATATAATGTTTTAATTTTGTAGGGCTTGGAGCATTTTTCCATGATTTATGCAGTTGGAACAAACCCACCTTGAGGTTCTGAAGGAGAACATTGTGATGACTTTGAGTAATTTGGAAAAAATCTCTCCGCCTTCTTTCTTTGATGTGATGGAGCACTTACTTGTACACCTCCCATACGAAGCATAACTCGGTGGTCCTGGGCAATACAGATGGATTTATCCTTTCGAACGGTTCTTTAAACATCTTAAAAGCAAGGCGAAGAACAAAAGATATCTTATTTTTTAGAACACTATTTTGCTTCCAACATATCTACAGCGAACCGAAGAAGGTATAGCTTAATTAGTATTTGTGGTAATTCAGTATTCACTTCCAATTATATTAATGATGGTAAACTAAATTTAATTTTCAGGAAGATGAGGTATGATGAAGGTGAAGTACCTGTTTAACCTGTACCAATACCAGAAATATTCAATCATGTGGGTCGTCCAAGTGGCAAATGTAGTAAATTTTGGTTAAGTGAAAAGAGTACAAATGTGCACATGCATATGTTTTGCGCAATTGTGACTATTTTAGGCCACTTGAGAGGTATGCTCTTTGTTAACTAATTAATTTTTAATATACATGATCTTCTTGGTTTCGGGTTAAGAAATCATATAAATTTTTGGTGAAACACAGATTATTGGAGGTGCTTATTCGATATGGTGATCCAGAACTTTCTGAGGCTGAAGTCATCTCAAAAAGAGAAGCAGATTTTCCTAAATGGATTTGTGAATATGTAAGAATATACTCTCCAATAATTTAATATATGTCATTTATGTATATTTTTAATTATATTATATACACGTACAGGTTTCTACAAGTTCAGAAAGTTTTCCTCCATGGGTATATGATATAGTGGAAGGTCATAAAAATAAAGTCAAGTCGTGGCCTTTTTTTTTTACAAGAGGTTATTTGTTTCACACGAAGGCCCATGGGAGAACCAGAAAAACAATGAATTATGGGATATGTGTTCGAGGGTCAAATTATTCACAAGGACATGATGAAGATGATTATTATGGGACCGTCGAAAATATTATTCAACTCGAGTATCCAGGATTTTTGAATTTAAGGATCATAGTTTTCTTTTGTGAATGGTTTGATCCTAGAATTGGCAAAGGCACTCGAATTAGAGATGGAGGCATTGTTGACGTGCTACAATCATAGAAGTATAAATATTATGAACCATTAATCTTAGGTATTCTTATCATAATATTGAGGATATCATAATTGATAGTTTGGTAGACACAAACCAGAATGTTGAGCACATTGACTTTGAAATCGAAGATGCTGAACCAGAAGAAGAATTTCGGTGTAACGAATCGTCATCGGAAGTTGAAGATGAGGAAATTGAATCACAATTTTAAGACTTTAATTTGTGTAATATACTTATTATAATGGCATTTTAATAATGTATAATATCTTTAATATTGGTTGTTACATTGTATTTTAATGATGTATAATATCTGTATTTTTATTAAAAAAATCATATTTTCTTAGGGTGTCGCAGAAACGTTGCATATTGTGACTAATTTGCGACTAAATCTAAGAAACACCATATTTATCTTTCTGACTCACATTGGTCGCAAAATGATTCTAGGTAGCGATTAACACCTGAAACATTTGCCACCGACACCTGAAATTGTGACTCTTTTGCAACCCTTTAGTAACTGCCTACTATTTTTTTTTTTCCAATTTTAACAAAATTGTATTCAAATTATTTTAAGTGTTTATTATCTACATATATTTGAACAAATTTGTATAGTTAATATTTCTATTATAAGATATATGTCCATATAATGAATCAATTAGTGTATATTCAATACTCTCTCCATTTCATAATATAGGATGTTTAGAGAAGTATTTTTGTTTCATAATATAGGATGTTTCCAACTTTCTATGCAACTTTTAGATTAATTTTATATTTTATAATATGCAGTCTTGTTTATGATTGGTTAAACTTTTTAAAAGTAACTTTTTCTTAATATGTGTGTTTTAACCAAAACATCCTATATTTTGAAACGGAGGGAGTATCATGTATTAAGTGTTACATGTATTACACAACAAACACTTTCTAAAATTGTATAATGTTCAAATTTTCTTTCCAATATATTTATTTCTTCTCTGACCTTGTTTTTTTGACACTTTAATTACAATGTCAATGGTTACAAGTCAAAATTTTATATTTCATGCTTTCAAAAAACCAAATAGGCTTATGTCTACTAATATCGAGTCACAAATTGGTCATAATTTGTGACTAGTTTGCAACCATTTTCAATATTTGTGACTACTTTGTGACTGACCAGAAGTATCACCGTTTTGCGACTACTCTTTTGTGACTAATTTGTTACTGACCACATAAGCAAAATTTTCGACAATATTAGTGAAATATAACCGCCAAATTTCCCCCCCCCCCCCCCCACCCAAAATTAAGTTGTGACTAGTTTGTGACTAATGTGTGACTCTATTAACCATCTAACACGGTTCTCAAAACTATTAATCACTTCTTCTTTCCATTA
This sequence comes from Camelina sativa, assembly GCF_000633955.1. NCBI lineage: Eukaryota > Viridiplantae > Streptophyta > Magnoliopsida > Brassicales > Brassicaceae > Camelina > Camelina sativa. The sequence goes on along the minus strand of NC_025704.1, from coordinate 22,991,883 downwards.
TCTCGAAACCTCTTATTCTCTCTTGGAAACCTAAAGGTATCTCTCTCCCAAAACTTTCTCTCGAGATTCTTCATCTCTTAATCTTTTTCTCTCGAAATCTATCTCTCCCAAAATCTATCTCTCAAAATCAATCTCTACAACTCTTCTAATGGCGAACTAAGGCAGGTCTGTTCAAACTCGTGGTGGTAGATTAGGTCGTGGTGGGACTTTAGCTAGCGGTGGCGGTGGGACATCTTGTGGCGGTGGCGGTGGGACATCTCGTGGCGGTGGGACATTGAACAGCAGATTTGGAATGTCTTCTCACTTTTCTAACCCATCAACCTCTGACGAAACAATTTCAACTTCTCCATGTCTTCCATCTTAATATCCTTCTAATTCATAACCTCCACCTCAGCCACAGCACCAAGCGGCTCAATACCACCATCAACACCCACCGTATCAGCCTCCACCGGCGACGTACCAACTTCCCCAACATCAACAGCCTCCGCACCAGCAACCACAGCCTTTGTACCAGCTTCCCCAGCATTAACAACAACCGTACCAGATTCCCCAACATCAAGCACCGCCTCTGATTCTGGAGCATCAACCACCACCGCCGCCTGAGAATCCATATCCGGAGCCGCCAAATCATCAAGACTATTGATATACTCAAATTGTAATACTCTAATGGTACTAACAGTCTTGCAGTTGTAATACTCTAGGGGTCGAATCCATAAAGACTCTAGATCACACAATAAACTTATTAATCTTTTAATTATGCTAAATCAAATTATTAATTTAAAAACAATGCAGAAACAGAATTAAAAGTGTTGTAAATTCAGGAATTAAAAATGCTAGGTCTAGGGAAATTCTCAGGAATTTATGAAATATTAAATCTATCAATAAATTAGGATTCAAGCAATTAAGATCAGATCTAGAACTCTAAACACTTTTGTAAAATAAATCAGTTCTCAATGCAAATATTATCTAAATTTAAAATCAGAAAATCCAAATCTCTTTGTAAAATTCAATGTTAAAAATCAGCTTTGAAAACAGGTTTAGATTGTTCACAAAATCACTAAATCAAATCTCTCTGCAGAAAGTAATTTTGCTAATAAAAATGTTTTATCAGGAAAATCAATTATATTCTCATATCAATTTATTTTCCTAAGGTATTAATTCTAGGTGATCAATCAAAAATTAATATAAAGAAAAACCTATGATGAAGATCAAGAAAGATAAAGAATCCTAAATAAACAGATATAATAAATCATAAAAACCCCATGAAAAACACTGAACCTAACAAGAGATCTACTCAGACATGATTAATGAAATAAAAACCATGAATAAAATAGATATCATTTAATTCAAAACAGAAGGAACAAGGAGTTTAGAAAAGCTTCTCTCAACAGGGCTGAGTTCTTGACTTGTCTCTCCCAAAAAGTTCTCAGGGTCTCTCTCTCAAAAGGTGGCAGAAAAATAAACTTAGGTCTAAACAATGACCTAAAAATCCTATTTATATTTCTAAACACGTCTAGGGACTAATGATGCAAATATGAAAAACTTCAGGGCAACTTTGTAAATCTTTAAAACTTGTGAGAAAACTTCCGATTCTTCTGTTGGATGATGCATCGATCGACACCATCACTTGCATCGACCGATGCATATATCTGAACTTGTCTCCCAACTTCACAGCTTAGCCGCAATGCTTGAATGTGCTCGAAATCCTTCTATTTAGCTCCATTATGCTCTCATCCATGCTAAATCCTATAAAGACTCATAAAGACTCTAAAAACACCAAAAAGACTCTATAAATAAGACTTATATCATGGCTAAAAACACCTAAAAACCATGAATATCAATTCCCCCAGACTTAGCTTTTGGTTGCCCTTAAGCAAATCAAGAACTCCATCTGTGGAAAAGGTTTGAAAACATGAATAACTCCTTTTCTTTTTAAAGTAATGGAATGATCATTCAAACCATAATCCATATGCTTAGCAGATAAATTCAAATCAAACCACCATGTACTTCTCCGTTGACATTCGTATCATCCCAACTTCCACAACATCCTCCATTAAGCCTTCATTGATGGGACTCATCAATTTGATCAATGTCAAGAATCTTCTAGACTCATTTCCGTACAATACCATAACAAGCAAGATAATATCTTTAACACTTGTGGTACTCTTTCTCTCCCCCAGACTTATTCTATTTAATCTTCCTTTGAGCTTTGCTTTATATATATATATATATATATATATA
>NC_025704.1:22969660-22989301 GCF_000633955.1 Camelina sativa | reverse complement strand
TTTTTTTTATATATATATATATATATATATATATATATATATATATATATATATATATATATTCTTCTTATTGTTTTTCTCTTTTTATCAAAGGTGTAGGAGAATAATGGGGTCATCAGTAATTTACCAACCCCTCGCTTCCAAGCTTTGTGTGATCATTTGACTCAAGAGTAGAATAATGGGGTGAAAGGTAATTTACCTACCTCTCTAAACTGATCAAAATCATCTCATCTTTTATNTTTTTTTTTTTTTTTTTTTTCTAAAACAAAGCTCTCATGAATAATCTTTTAAACTTAAATAAGGGAGAGGAGTACCAATTTTTTTTTCTTTTCTGAAATCTTACTTGTCAGGTATGAAGAAGGAGTCAAGCCTTATGAACATCAATCTCCTTGATGAGGTAAAAAGAAAAGCGCAGAAATTACCTCAGGCTTTTGTGGATTCTGTTGGAAATTTGGATGTCTCTGGTTCACTGGTCAGCCTTTAGGTTTTTCATTAGTCGGATTTGGACTCAATCTGCAGCATTAATCAACCAAGGCAGTACTAAAAAGAAAAATCATAGTTCCCAACAAAAATTTTGACTCAATAAAATAATTTTTTTTTTTAGACGGACTCTCAAAAACAAAAACATAGTTAGTAGCAGCCTCCCCCAGACTTAAACAATACTGTCCCCATTGTTATCAAAATCGTGTTACCAATTCTGATGTTCTGTGTTGACCAATGTTGATGGTGTGTCGGTCGACGCACTCTGCAGATGCAGAGAGTTCGAACATTACTCCTGAGTTAGCTGTAATTAATTTGTGTTTCTCTCATTCCTGGATGTTAGAACTGCTAAGAAACACAAGATTAAACGTAACATGATAGATAGAAGTTCGTAATTCAATACAAATTCAAACTGACTCAAAGCAAGAATAAAAATGACTTAATTTAAGTGGAAAAGAAAAACCTATGAGTGGGTTTCCTCCCACTAAGCGCTTGTTTTCAGTCATTAGCTTGACTGTGTTGGAGCTCAAGCATCCGGTGGATCAGGACATGACAGTGAATGCCTTAGAGAGGAATGTCTCATCATCCAAGGGGGTGTATAAGCAGTAGATGAATGAGGTCTACCAAGGACATGAGGAACAAGACCAGGGCGGGACTTAGGGTTGGGTTTGCTTCTTTTATGTCCTGCAAAATCATCAACAGAAGAAACAAGCACTCTACGATAATCATGTGGCTTAGTTAACTGCAAAACAGTTTTTGTACCTTTGAAATTCTTATTGATGATATGAGGAAATTTAGGAGAAGGAGATGTGTACCTTTGCTTTACATGTGGCTTGTGGACTGTGGAATAGTGAGATTTCAGCGTTGCAACTGGTCTAGGACTTGCAGCCAGGGAATCAACTCGAGAATCTGTGGCTTTAGACAAGTCCGGACGCTCTAGTGGAAGTGTGTCGATCGATGCAACATCTGCATTGATCGATGCTGAGCCTGCAACTCGTGTTTCAGCGTCTTCTTTGCACCTCAACACTTTTCTAAACTGTCTCAAGCTCCTTAACAAACCCAGCAGTGATGTCTTCATGAATCTTTATGATCATATCATCATCAGAAACAATCTCCACAGAAAATGTCTGGCCATCAATAGTAGGGGCCCTCCTTAACTTGTCCATCTCAAAGTTCATAACCAAATCATCCACATTCAAGGCTATGTGTCCCTTCTCAACATCAATGATGGCACCAGCTATAGCCAAGAATGAGCGTCCTAAGATGAGAGGATCACTAGGCTCTTTGTCATATTCCATCACCACAAAGTCAGTGGGAATCATACAATCTCCAATCTTAATTGGAACATCTTCTAAGACACCTTCAGGAATCTTTCTTGATCGATCAACTAAAATAAGAGAGATCTTAGTTGGCTTGAAATCTGTCATCCCAAGTCTCACAGCAACTGAATGTGGCATTAAATTGATACTAGAGCCAAGATCGCAAAGAGAGTGATGAAACCTTCCTGTAGACATAGAGCAATCTAACACAAAACTTTCTGGATCTGGTAACTTCTCTGCAATCATATTCTGAATCACTGCACACACTTTCTCAGATACAACTATTGTCGCTTACCTCTCTTTCTTCCTTTGTGGAGGATGATTCAACATAATTGCACTGACATCCTTGGTTAGCAAAGCTCTTTCCTCAGGGCTCAAACCATTAGTGACCATCCTCTTCACATATCACTTAATCCCAGGAGAAAACTTGACAGCATCAATCAAATGCATCTCTATCATCACCTTTTCCATCATAGCTTTGCATCTAGCTTCCTCAAGCTCCTGCTTAGACCTCCTAGGCTTATAAAAAGGGACCTTAGGCTTATAAGCTTTTTCTGAATTAGACGGTGGAACTTGAGGAGAAACCGAAGCTGTTTGTGGGGGGTGTTGATCGACATTTGTGGTGCATCGATCAACGCTAGAATGTGGTTGCATCGATCGATGCTGCTGTGTATCGGTCGATGCAACATCAGCTACCGGATAGTTGTCTTCTTCCTTCACCAAAATTACATTACAAGCATGCTTGGGGTTCGACTCAGTTCTTCCAAGGAGAAAACCTTCTTGCCGTTTAATAGACCCAGCAGTCTGGATAACTTGATTCTCTAGCTTCTTGACATGAATGTTTAATACATCGATCTTCCCGTTCAGCTCAGTGTAGACATTTTCAATCTTCCCATGTCACTGTCAACTGCTCTTGACCTTGAAGAATCTTCTTAAGCATAACCTCCATTCGACTCTCAGAAGTCTGTGGAGGTGGAGACTGATAAGAAGAATTACCATAGGTCCTTGTAAAACCGTTGTTTTGTTGCTGCGTCTGGTAATCTGGCTTAGGAATGTAGCCTGTAGAGTTCCCACTGTAAGGTCTGTTGCCCTGCTGATTGCCAAACTTCTGACTGTGATACCCAGCTCCATACACATAGTTGAATTCTTCTGTAGTCTCTGGCTTTGACTCAAATGTCTCAACTTCAGCAGCAAATTGGACTGATTTCTTACCCACAGGAAGATTTTGCACTGAATCTAGCTTAGCATTAACTGAAGATATCTGATTTGAATCATAGCCTTCATGTGCTCTTTTCCGCTCTAAGTCTGCATTCTTAGTACTGTTGCTGGATGATAGCCTTTCTATCAACTGTTCAGCTTCATCTGGGTACCTTGTCTTGAAGTTCCCATCACTAGCAGCATCCAAAGCCATCTGATACCTCCAGTCAATACCAATGAAAATGATCCTAGTTAACTGCACCTCTGAGAACCCATGATGCGGACAGTCTCTCTGGTATGCTTTGAACCGTACCCAAGCAGCTTTATAAGATTCAGCAGGTCCTTGTCTAAAGGTGGAGAGTGTAATCCTCAGCTCATTAGACATCACATCATCATAGAAGTAGTTCAAGAATGCCACCTTGATGTCATTCCAGGTCTTCAGAGATCCTGGTTTGAGTTGCCTTAGCTAATGAGAAGCTTCCCCAGCAAGAGAGTAGGTTAAAAGCTTGCATTAGAGATAGTCCTCTGTGACTCCATTAGCTTTGATACTTGTGACTATATCCTCGAAGTGCTCAATATGGTCTAGAGGCTTCTCATGTGGCAGGTTCTGGAATGGCCTTTGTCCAACAAGAGCAAAGCAGGCAGGCTTCAGCTCAAAATCATTCCTTGGGAATGGAGGAGGGACAATTGCGGAGCGGTTCTCATAGAATTAGTCTGGTCTATTGAAGTTCGCAAGAGTCTTGACAAGCTCTCCATTGTTGTCTCGTCTTTCCTGAAGAATCTGCTGGTCATTACCATTCAAATCTGCACCATTCACACTGGCTCTGGCATTGCATCGATCGACGGCAAGGTTGCGTCGGTCGGTGCCTTCTTGGTTGCGTCAATCGATGCCATCATTGCGTCGGTCGACACAACATGCATTCTCATCGACCACCACGAGTTCTTCCTGAATAACCCGTCCTTCAACATCAAGTTTTTGGCCTTGCTCGTTGCACACATAACCCTCTTGATCCCACAAAACTCCAGCCTCATCTGGTCTCAATATGATTGGGTTGACCATCTTTGCTGATTTGGCTGCTTTTGTGTTTTCATGCTCTAGTTGTCCTAACTCTTGGTTTGTAAGCTTCACAACTGGACCAGTAGGATTTTTCATGAGTCTAGGCTTAGGCATGTACTTGAAACACACAAGAGAAAAGAAACAAAAACGTGTGAGTAAAATAAGAAAAGAAAAATTTAGACAAAATCAAAGACTTTAATCTAATGGTGAATCAAAAGAGTCCCCGACAACGGCGCCAAAATTTGATATGCCCAAATTGTAATACCCTAATGGTACTAACAGCCTTGCAGTTGCAATATTATAAGGGTCGAATCCACAGAGACTCTAGATCACACAATAGACTTATTAATCTTTTAATTATACTAAATCAAAATATTATTTTTAAAACAATGCAGAAACAAAATTAAAAAGTGTTGTAAATTGAGGAATTAAAAACGCTAGATCTAGGGAAATTCTCATGAATTTATGAAATATTAAATCAATCAATAAATTAGGATTCAAGCAATTAAGGTAAGATCTAGAACTATAAATACTTTTGTAAAATAAATCAGTTCTCACTGCAAATATTTTCTAAATTTAAAACCAGAAAATCACTAAATCAAATGAAAGGATTCAAATGATATTGGTTATTTTCGCTTTTGAATGTAGATATTGGTCCCATACCCACTAGCCACCTAATCACAATCACATTCAAAAGCGAAAATAACCAATATCAATATCCAATAAAATAACCAATAACCAACATTAATTCCAAATCCTAACTAATGATTCAAACAACATAAACCAGAGAATCAACAATCCTAAACAATATTCTAGGACTCAACTCTAGCAACCTAACAGAAGCCAGACAACCAAGCGAACCACTAGAACATCCTCCTCTTCATTGCCTTGATTCCACGATCACACTTTACCTTTACCTGCACCACAAACACAAATTGCAATGCATGAGTATTTTATAAACACTCAGTAAGGCAATCCTCCCATCTACTGGGCTATACACATAAGCAATAGAGACATCTCTAACCATCAACAAACAATCAACAATAACAAACCAGAATCTGCATCGACCGACACAACATGCATCGACCGACACCAGATGGGGATGCATCGACCGACACAAGGTTGCATCGACCGATGCTAGATGCACTTGCATCGATCGACACTCGCACTGCATCGACCGACGCATGCTTGACATAACACGAAAACCCTAGGTTTTACGTGCCGTCCTCGCACTTGCATCGACCGACGCACAAAGTGCATCGACCGATGCAATGCCGAGCATCAAGTTTTCCCTGAAACTTTTCGCCGGATCTTCATTCCTACAACCACAAAACTTGATCCCAAGCCACAAGAAAGCTTCCTAAAGTCCCAAATATCAATCTAACAAGCCTAACAAAACATAACAAGCAAATCAGAGAGATCTCTAGCTTAGATAATACATGGTCATGCACTTACCTTTGCCAAGGAGATTCTGAACCTTAGACAAGCAAACAACGCTCCTAGGAAGCTCCTACAACAATCCCAGCTACAGATCTCTACAGGAACAGCCTCCTCAAATCTCCAGAAATCACCAAGAACACTTAGGGAACTTTTCTCTCTTTTGTTTTCTCTCAAAAACGGCTAAAACGCGGCTAATGAGACAAAACTTGAGTTCAGGGTTTTCCTAACACAAAACGCAGCGTTTAACTTAAGTCAAAACGCAGAAAACTGAACCTGCATCGACCGATGCACTATATGCATCGACCGATGCACTATATGCATCCTAAACTGGGATTTTCGTTCACGGATGTTACAATTCTCCCCCACCAATCTAGATTTGTCCTTGAATCTTGAACAACCATCAGCCAAGGACTCCCGTGCAATCGTCTCCACGGCCCGCACTCCTCCGACCGATCTACGGAAGGTTACCTCTAGGCGATAGACTAACACTCCAGGCGTTATTTGTTCTCGACTGTTGGACTTTCCTTTTCTTCATAGGCCTAAACCTTGAGTTTTTATTGGCTCCTCATCAGACCTAAGTCTGCATGCCAAAATGTTGGCTCCTCATCGGAGCTAAACCCGCATGCCATAATATATAAGGAAAAATCTAATACTCGTCTCTCGGGTTGCCATCCTACAGCGCACCCCGGATCGTCATCCGAAGTCGATATACCAACCATACTCCCAAGCCACAAAGTCTCAGAATATGGCAGTACTAGGAGAACCTAAGTCGCGAACAAACAATTCTGAACATGTCTGAGTCCTATCCCTATCTAGGTTTCCTTCCCGTGGCTCGCGTAAAAAATCACAATGTCCTACCAACCACATATCCCCTCACTGGGATACTTCATGACCACACAAGGATCATATACATGCCACAAGGGCCAAACAAATGTCCTAAACAGGACCGCCACCAAGGCCAAACAATCTGTCCTAAACAAGATGGTCACAAAGACCAAACAAATGTCCTCAACAGGACCTCCACCAAGGCCAAACAAATGTCCTAAACAGGACCGTCACAAAGACCATCTGTTCTGAAGGACCGTCACAATGACCATATTTCCCGAAGGACCGTCACAAAGACCATATGTCCCGAAGGACCGTCACAAAGACCATCTGTCCCGAAGGACCGTCACAAAGACCATCTGTCCCGAAGGACCACCTAAACCGATACTCTGGCTAAACAGCCCACCAAAAAGGCCACACAATGTCTCAAAAGACTGCCACACAAGGCACAATGACTCAAAAGTCTGCCACTTAAGGCCACACAAGCCCCTCCAAGGCTCCCCACCAATAAATGGACAAATTCTAACTCACATACAACTTTCCATTTTTAGCACTTCCCACTTTTGGGAACTTCTATTTCAGGAAACTTTCCTCAAAACCCCGCCTCACAAAAAATTTGTACCCCGAGCACCACCTCATCTTGTTACTGAGTCGCACAACCAACCACCCCAAGCAACCAAGTAAACAAGAGAGATGGGCTGGAATACTCCATTCCCGCTCCAGCCACGGATTACAGATGGGACCAGGCTAGACAAGCTCAAGTTGTGGCTTGCTTCTCATACCACTTCTTAAACCTTGCCTTCATCCTCGCCTCAGGCTCCCAAGTCTGCTCCTCCACACCATCACAGTCCCAAAAGACTCTCATCAAAAGAACCTTCTTCTTTCTAAGTTTCTTGATCCTCCTCTTGAGAATCCTCACTGGTCTCGCCTCCAAAGTCATGTTAGGCTGAAGATCTTCAGGAATCTTAGCCAACAACTGATCATCCTCACGGAGACACTTCCGCAACATAGAAATATGGAAAACCTTGTGGAACGCACGTATAACCTCAGGCAACTCCAGCCTATATGCTACTAGTTCCACCCGCTCAATCACTTTGAACGGACCCATGAATCTCGGGCTCAACTTAGTCTCTGTCAATGACCTGTTTGGACCCCGCAACATGGCCATCTTGAGGTACACTCTGTCTCCTACCTGTAACTCAAGATCTCTCCTCCTCCTATCAGCATAACTCCTCTGCCTATCATGAGCCTCTTTCATGTTCAGCTTGAGAACCTGAATCTTTTCCGAGGTATCTTGAACAAAACTAGCATCAAACATGCTCCTCTCCCCCCACCTGAGTCCAGCATAACGGTGTACGACATGGTCTCCCATACAAAGCCTCATAAGGAGCCATCTTAATACTCGCTTGATAGTTGTTGTTGTAAGAAAACTCTACCTAGTTCAAGTGGTCGGCCCAATGGCCACCTCAATCCAGCACACACATCCTCAGCAAATGCTCCAGCGTCTGGATCGTTCTCTTTGACTGGCCATCAGTCTGGGGATGATAAGCTGTACTCATATGCACCTTAGTGCCCATCTCTGCCTAAAATGCCTTCCAGAACACCGAAGTGAACTTAGAATCCCTGTCAGACACAATGCTCGCTGGCACCCCATGCAATCTGACTATCTCTCTCACATACTTCTTAGCCAAGACCGCTGCTCCATCAGTCTTCTTAATGGCCAAAAAATGTGCTGACATAGTCAACCGGTCCACAATGACCCAAATAGCGTCAAAAGTCCGTGACACTGGAAATCCTACCACGAAATCCATCGTGATCATATCCCACTTCCACTCAGGAATGGGTAGATTCTTCAGTAACCCGCCAGGAACCTGATGCTCAGTCTTCACTAGCTAACACACGTTGCACCTCGCGACCCAACTAGCTACATCCTTCTTCATCCCGACCCAGTGATAATACCTCTTGAGATCACGGTACATCTTAGTCGCTCCTGGATGAATAGAAAACTTGCTCGCATGAGCCTCTCTCAGGATCTCCTGCCTCAACTCCTCATCCTTGTGCACACAAACCCGACCGTGCACCAAGATAGTTCCATTATCTCAGAATTGATACTCTGAATCAACATCCTTTGAGGCATTCACCAGCCCCAAATCCTTCTCCTGAGCCAACCGCACCCTACTCAGAAGATCTGCTCTATCAACTGCTTCCAAACCCAACGGTTTCCAAACCCAACGGTTCCTGTGAAACAGCACACAACCTCAAAGCACTGATCTCTCCTACCAGAGACTCCATCTCCTACTCCTGAGCCGAAGCTACCCTCTTCCGACTAAGAGCATCTGCAACCGTGTTAGCCTTACCAGGGTGATAAGCTATCTCCAAATCATAGTCTGCCACAAGTTCCATCCACCGCCTCTGTCTCAAATTCAGATCAGGCTAAGTGAATATATACTTCAGGCTCTTATGATCTGTAAACACATGTACCTTTGCACCATAAAGATAAGATCTCCAAATCTTCAGGGCAAAACTACAGCAGCCATCTCCAAATCATGAGTAGGATAGTTGCCCTCATGCTTCCGCAACTGCCGCGAAGCGTAGGCAATCACCTTCCCATGCTGCATCAGCACACACCCCAAACCAACTCTAGATGCATCAGTATAAATGACATAGGATTCTCCCTGCTCAGGCAAAGCCAACACTGGCGTAGTAGTCAACATCTGCTTAAGGAACGCCTCACTGGGTATTTCTGGTAATACTCACACATCTCATTATGTTTGTGATGTAGGTAAAGACAAAATGTGACCGTGAGATAATGACAATGAACAGGGAGATGTTCTAGGGACTTATTTGTTATGTGTTGGGTTATGCTAGGTTGCTAGCATTAGAATGTTGATGTTAGAACTATGGTTTAAGTTGCATGCAAGCTCCTTGTTTATATTTCTGGTTAATTATTGGTATTTTTTCGCTGCTTAGTTTTGTGATTTAAGTTCTTGGATATTTAAATAAATATTTTGGGTTATTTATTTATTATTTAGTATTTTATTATTTATTATTAAAAAACGGGTCAGGTTGTTTCAATGTCAATTAACAACCTCATAGTGTCAGTCGACACTCACAGCCGGCATTTCCAGAAACCTGCTAGTGTTGATTGACACTCTTCCATGATGTCGACCGCTAACCAACATCACCGTCTGCAACAAATACCCTTGGTGTCAACCAACTCACAACCGGTGTCGATCGACACTGATGCCTCATATTTAGGTGATTATTAGTATTGTTCTAGTATTTAATTTGTGTCATATTTATGTGTTCAATTAATTTTATTTCATTGTGTTACTTATCATGTTAAGTATCATATTTTGTTGTGTTTTATTTGTTGTAATATTATGTATTTTTATAAAATATTAATATTTTAATTTTATTTAAAATGTATTTAATTAATTTTATATCCAAAATTAAATTTATAAGAATATATGTAAAATACTTTGAAGTGGTAAAATTTTAGGACTAAAATGAAAACATAATTTATGAAATTATTTATAAGATACATAATTTTAGGTATTGAAATGCAAAAAAAAAAATGATACTTTAAATATAGAGTGTCACTATTTAAAACTTCAAATTATGAAATATTGAAGTATCTCTTGGAAGACATCAAACTTTAAAAATGAGGAGATAGAGTATCTCTTGGAGATGCTTTCCCATGCTTCTAACATCGGTGGAGCAGCTGCTCACTGGCGTTGGAATCGATAAAAGTCCCTAAACCTCTTTCATCCTTTATTAAACGTTTACCTCCCTTTATTTGTCTTATTTTTGTAGCCTTCTATTCTCGGCAGCCTCCTTCGTAGAGCACTTTATAAAAAAACTTTATGCGTTATTTACGCGAGCTGTATGTGATCACCCATTAGTCAAGGACAGAGCCGTCGCAGAAAATTATAAGGCCACAAGCCTAAAAACATTTTGAGGCATGTTAAAAAAAGAAATGAAAAGAGAAAAAAAAAATTGTTTTTTGAGACAACTCATGACCTCTTATACTTTATTCCACTGTTTATACCGCTATGCCAAACTAACTATCTGTAAAACATGGCCGATTTCAGAGCTATATTATTTACGGCCGCAAGCTGATGCTTCATCAGTTCGTGTCTTGGACCGGCTCTGGTCAAAGATTTTGCCAAACCCATCTTCATGGTAGAATATGCTATGGTCCCAAAAGATTTTTCATATATTTCAAGATTTTTGATGTTGAGTATCACATTAGAAAACTCATAGAATCTTTATTTATATTCAATGTATTATCTTACTTTCAGGTTGAATGAAACTTTTCTCTTTTTAGACTGAATGAAAGTTCTTGTTTATTAAGAAAATAAAACAATGATTCAAAACATTTGATACTCTCTATATACCATTAATCTTAATTAACTATCAGGGCAAAAATGCAACTAGGAAAATGGAATTGGGGTTTGGTTGGTACTTTGTTAAATGGTTTAGAAGAATAGTCCATTACAACCAGTTCCTCAATGACAGAAACAACCAAACCGAATTCCCACTAAGTCAACCCAAACCATTTTTGTCCACCTGCTAGCACACTATGCTTTTGTTTTGTCGTTACATTAAAAGTCAAAGTCACATAGCAACAAGCAAAATATAAAATGAAGCTTCATTTTATCAATGTTATGGGCCAACGCCCTATATCAATGGTTGAGTACTATTTGAAATTGCCTGTGTAATATGACCAACGCCCTATATAATGGTAAAATAACATTTCGAAAACGTTATTTGGTTTTGTTAATTTGTTACATATTACATGTTAGTAAGTTCAATAATCTTTTTATGTCATGAGATCTCATTACCTTTGTTAGAGAAAATATATGGTTATCAAAACACACAAATTAAACTAAATCATGCGATCGAATAGAATGAAATTTTTCTCTAAGATGAGCCTAGGCTTTATTATACGTTTATATATATACGTTAACATTAACTAATAAAGCACTAAACGTTTGACTTTGTTAATGATTTGAGGAAAGAAAAGTCCATTTCGAGCGTGGGTAAGATCCAAAACCAATTCATACTGTATATAAATAAAAATAAGGTTTCGTGGACCACTTTACATCTGAAATTATTTTTATTTTTATTTTATTTAAATTTTTCATAAATATGTTTGTTTATTTAATATATGGGTTTGATTGCAAAATTGAACATCAAATTATTTATTTATACATTGCACCAAAATCAAATAGAAAATAAATCTGATTTCGATGTTTCATTAAAAATTTAATCTGTATGTAAAATGTATATAATCACGCCTAGCGTGACTACAAACTAAGAACATGATTAGTGGTGGTTATTCACTTTCTTCTCTCTTATTAAAAAAATAATTAAAAAAAAGAGAGAAAAAAAAAATAAGAAGCATTGTTTAGGTGGAATAATGTAAGCACCGTTGCTTATGTGAAAATAGACATGTGTCATTTTCTTATTGATATTAGTATTAAAAATAAATCAAAATGAAAAATGTGTACCAAAAATATTTGTTTTAGTTGTTGTGATAAACGATTCATCGTTGCTCCACTAAGTCAACCCAAACCTCCTTTGTCCACTAGCTAGTCACATTATGTTTTTGTCTTTATGTTACAAAGTCAAAGCCACATAGCAACCAAAACAAACTCGATATTATCAATATTATGGGGCCTAAGATATAAGCTTACAAAGTTATCCACGACGGTTGATTCATGAAACATGTGGACATACTACAAAACCCATTTAAAGACAAAAGACAATTATGATAAGATGACCCTAAATTTAATAGTAATGTTATAGGCTGTCGCATGCTTAATACATACAAAATATCCATGATTGCCTTATCATTTTAGGAAGAAAAAATCATATGATAATATGAACAATAGTGGTTAGTGCTAGTATTATCGATATATGGCGGAAAAAAATGTAGACAAGTTCGGAGAATGTTCCTCTTTAATCTAAAATCATGATAGATGGCCGATCACAATGCATCCAGATGTATGTCAAACGAGATATAACAATTAACCAGTTTCGAAAATATATTATCATCGTGTTTTAAAAAAAAAAAAAAAAACTCCAAATTAAAATCATATTTTGATTCATATACGACAAGATGGATATTCAAATTAACAAAACCAATTATAATAGTGTTTTATGTTTGTTTATTCTCGGTCTTTTGGACGTTCTCCTACAAAACCACTATTTTAATAGTGTTTTTCGACACAACAACCTCGTGATAAAAAGATAAATGACTAACAAAAATATATGTAAAAGTTCCTTCTTTGAAAGTCTCTCCCTAACATTATAAAATGTTATGAGATTTTCTGAATAAAAGTAAAATCTCAAGCACCTTATGAATAAATAATATAAGATTTTAATAATAAGAATCAGCAAAATCAGGTTATTAAAACACATTGGGTTTATTGCGCAGAAATTAATCTAGCGTATACATAAACACAGAAATGAGAGAATGAACATAGCTTACAATTAATGCATCTATTCTATTGAACAAAATCAATTAAGAATTTCATACCACTTAACCTAAATATACATAATTTATTAGAAAAAATAATGACATATTACTCAAATATAACTCGTATGGATCCCCTCAGCAGAAAAAGTAATATAAATTCAACACACGCTATTTATTTCTAATTAAAACACAAAAGAAACTATCTCTCTCTATCTCCCTCTCCACCGGCTCGTATAAGTTTTCTTCTTCCCATAGTCACTCATATGGCAGAGGAAGAACTTTCTGAGTGGACAAGAACGTATGACAACAACGCTGTTGAAGACCTTTTCGTTAATGACCCATCTCTCTTCTTTCTGCCTCAAGAACAACATCATAGACTCATGCCAAATGAAGATTCCATCACCAACACGTTCTACTCATTACCAGTTAACTCCGGTCCACGAATCCAAGATATGGCAAACGCTCTGGCTGTGGTTGAACCCCAGACCCATCCAGTCCAAGAAATCTCAATAACAACGTAAACAATAGATAACTTTACTATTACAAGAACACGTATATGTTTACCTTATGTACTCATTAGTCCCTTGTTTATATTCATGTATGGGGTTCAACTATTGGAAAGAAGTGCTTTGAGCAAAGCGGATAGGTACACTTTAAAGGTCAAGAGCTATACTAATGGAATGTGTGATGATGGATACAAATGGAGAAAGTATGGCCAGAAAACCATCAAAAATAGCCCTAACCCAAGGTACACTTTATATACATGCGTGTTCTGAATTCTTATATGCATATGGAAAGGCCAGACGGACATATCGAACTTGTACTTAGTTTTTGGTCACAAGCTTAATCTTATTATATTTTTGATGTATGTCTAGGAGTTATTACAAGTGCACAAACCCAATATGCAATGCAAAGAAGCAAGTGGAAAGATCAATTGATGAGTCTAACACATATATTATCACCTACGAAGGTTTCCACTTCCACTACGCATACCCTTTCTTCCCACCTGTTAAGACACATAGGCCTAATAAAAAAGCGAGAACACTTAAACATGATGCTCAAGAAAAACTAATTAACAAACCATCTCAAACCCAAGAAGAAAGTAAAAAAGCCCATTTAATTGAGCATGCCTACCAAAATCATTCAGCCTATAGATCCCAAGAATACACACCGTTAAATCTCGAAAATGAGTTATTTTTACCGGTTGATCACTGTCGGCGGCACCAAGGGCTTTTAGAAGATGTGGTGGCTCCGGCAAAAGTAACTACCCCGGCCAGGGACAGTGTTTTGGCAGCTTCTTGGTCTTCATTGTCGACGTATACTTCCTCCTCGGGCTCTTCGTCTCGAACTTGTTCCCCACCTCTTTCTCCATCGTCCTTATGCTGGTCTCCCAATGTTAACATCGGATTTAGTGATGAAATTCTTGACTTAATCGGATATTATAATTTTTAAGCATTTATGCTTTATGATATTATATTAAAATTGTTATAAATAAGTCTTTAATTTATGGTGGATAAAAATATAAGTAACCAAGAAAAAATTATATCCGTAGAAAGATCAGAATCTCCTTTATAATAAAACGGAAATACACAACATTGTTTTGTATACTTGTATATAATTTTAATAAGCTGGTTACAAATAGGTTATAGATTAATTGATAAATTAATTGGTTATAAAAATTGATAGTACTAATCTAGAGCACATTGTTTCAAAAACTTTAAAGAGAATATTCCAAAGAATCATTTTATATCATCTAATATACCATATTAATTTCCTTTATTAAATTATTCATCAAATAAAATTCTTTGATATCTAACTTAACATATTAATTTGTTAATTATCATTATACTTCACTTCTCATTTTTATATATGAGTATATTTTGTGAAACAAATAAATTATCATATTATTTATTATAATTAAAAATAGTTTTATTTCTGGATATACCATAAGTTGAATTTTTAAAAACAAATATATATTGTTCAATCTATAAAATATTCAAGTTTTAGTAATATTATTCTTTAAAAATAATATTTATTGAATTAAAAAGTTTGGTGAGTAACCGGTCAAAATTTGAATATTTAAATTCAATTTCATATTTTTGTTGAATTTTATAATTTTATATAATATAATAAACTTTAAATAATTTAGTTTGAAATATTTATAAAATATTGAAACTTGATATAAAAGTTAGAAACGATAAATACTCTAAATTGATTTGTTATAGCAATGTCAATAATATATTACTATAATATAAAAAAATTCAAGAAACCAAGTATATTAAGATAAAAATATAACAATATATTAAATTACTTATAATATATTACCCTATAATAATTCGCTTTTTAAAAACTAAATTTACAAATTATGTCTTATAATAACATTTAATTCATACATTGTTGAAATAACTTCACATACATAAACTGTTACAACATATTAAAATTTTATTTTAAAATAAAAAATATACAAAATTTTGTATAAAATAAAATTTAACCAGTGATATAGCACGGGTACTTATCTAGAATCATTAACAATATAAAAATTACAAAATATATGTCTTTTTTCAAGCCATCGTATTTAGCAAATGATTTTATTGCACAATATTTTATCCAATAAAAAATTTTAAAAACAATCATATCATATTTTATATAAAAATTACAATATCAATAAAATAAATTTCAACATGTGCTCTAGTACGGGTCTTAATCTAGTACTAGATTATGAAGAGAGACGAGAGTAAGATTGTTATTACTTTTTATAATTAAAGTTGTGTTTTACTTGTTTACTAGATTAGGACCTGCCCGATGTGCGGGTTTAGAGTTTTTACATTAAAATAAAATTTAGCAAAAAATATAAAGTAAGTACTTTTAGTAAGTAAAAATTAGCTATAGATACACCGAGGTGTCCAATATAAATATTTGGTGTAAAAGGTGCTACTATGTGGTTGAGACTATTAATCACATTTTTTTCGAATGCCCTCATGTAACATCCGCGAACCGAAATCCCGGTTTAGGGGTGCATCGGTCGATGCAAGGTTGGTTTTCTGCTAACAAGTTTAAGTTAAACGCTGCGTTTTGGGTTAGGAAAACCCTTAACTCGAGTTGTTGTCTCATTAGTCGTGTTTTAGCCACTTTTGAGAGAAAACAAAAGAGAGAAAAAGTTCTCTAAGTGTTCTTGAGTGTTCTTAGTGAATTTTGGTGATTGGAGGCGTTTCCTGTAGAGATCTGTAGCTGAGATCGTTGTAGGAGCTTCCTAGGAGCGTGTTCTTGCTTGTTTAAGGTTCAGAAACTTCTTGGCAAAGGTAAAGGCAAAGTGTGATCTTGGAATCAAGACAATGAAGAAGAGGATGTTCTAGGGACTCGATTGGTTGTTGTCTGGCATTGCTAGGGTTGCTAGAGTTGGGTCATTAGAAACATTGCTAGGTTATTGGTTCTATGATTCCTGTTGGTTGAATTTTGGATATTGATTATGTTATAATTATTGGATTATTATTGGATATTTATTGGTTATTGGTTATTGGTATTGGTATTTCCGCTGTTGATTGTGATTGTGGTTAGGCGGCTAGTGGGTATGGGACCACTAGTTGTTGTTTTATTATTATTATTATTATCATTATTATTTATTATTTAATTAAAAAAAAGTCGGGTCATTTCAGTTTGGTATCAGAGCCCTTACGGTTCTAGGTTTGGGTTCACTAGGCTTTGAGTTGTAGATGTTTGGGATTTGCATGCTTTGATTGATTATGTGAGTTAGTCAATTGTGTAGCATGGAGTCCTAGAACATCCTCTTCGAGCCTACTGTGTGATTCCACGGTGAGTTTATGTTTATGTGTATGTTATAATTGTTTGCTTAGTCTTCTGTTCATGGTAGTGCAGATGGCTAGAGATGGTGCTGTTGCTGGTCGTGGACGCAGTCGTGGTCGTGGTAGGGGCAGAGGCCCGACATTTAGTGATACTGCGGACAAGAGTGTGAGAGTTGAGGGTGTTGGAGAGTCGCAGGGTGTCCAGGGGGATTCCATAAGTGTGGCCGGAGGGGGCGGTATTGATGCTCGAGAGACCGGTGATGCTAGGTTCCCGTGAGTGGGAGTTCCAGCAGGTGTAGTCCCTGGAGCTGATTTTGCGGCTTTTCTTGCACAGTTATTGGCGCGGTTGCCACCAGTGGTACTGGCTCAGGCTCAGGTAGTGCCACCATTGGTGGCGGAGGAGCGGCAGCCAGTGGCTGCGGATGCAGGAGCACATGGACGTTATTTGTCCATGCTCAAGGAGATGAAGGGCATCGAGACTGCGCAGTTTTCGGGTGGTACAGATCCTACTGCTGCATATGCGTGGAGGACGAGTGTGGAACGTAACTTCCATACTCTGAGATGTCCTGAGGAGTTTTGGGTGGACATAGGGGTCCACCATGATATGCTCAAATTTAACCATGAGCTACTCTCTCAAATTAAGAGATCAATTGTAGTACTTAGGGATCGAATCCATAAAGACTCCAGATTCACACAATAGATTTAATAATTTTTTAATTATGCTAAAACAAAATATTGTAATTAAAAATTGCAAGATGAAACAGAAATAAAGAGTTGTAAAATTCAGAAGGATTAAATGCTAAGCCTAGGATAATTCTCAGGAAATCATGGAAAATCATATCAATTAATTAAGCAAGCAGGATTCAACATTTAAGCACCGTTCTTGAACTCTAAACACAATTGTAAAATAAATCAGTTCTCACTGCATATATTATCTAAGTTTTCAAACCCGGAAATCCAAATCTCTTTGCAAAATTCAAGTTAAAAACCAGCAATAAAATCAAGTTTAGATAAGTTCACAAAATCACTAATTCAAATCTCTTTGCAAAAAGTAATTTTGCTCACCAAAGGTTTTTATCAGGAAAATTAATTATATTCTCATATCAATCAATAATCCTAAGATCTAAATCCAGATGACTAATCAAAGATCTAGCATTAAAAACAACCTATGGTGAAGAACAAGAAAGATAATGAATCCTAAATAATAACAAATCTAATAAACCATGAAATCCCTAATGAGAAACCCTAAACCTAACAAGCAGATCTACTCAAACATAATTGTAAGAACACAAATCATGAATAAAATAGATATCATTAAGAGATTAGAGGAAGAAGTAAAGGAGTTCTGAATCTTCTCTGAGGAGTCTTGATTCTTCTCTCCAAAAGCTCTCTAAAAATCTCTCAGGGCTTTGCTCTCAAAAGTTGCAAGGAAAAATAAAGCTTAGGTCTAAACAATGTCCCAAAAATCCTATTTATATTCCTAAAAACGTCCAGGGACTAATGATGCAAATATGGAAAACTTTGGGGCAGCTTTGTAAATCTTCAAAACTTGTGGGAAAACTTCTAATTTCTCCTTTGGCTCAGTCTCGATTGATGTAGTAGCTTTTTATCAATTATTATCAATCCACAATTTGCATTAACCAACACACCAAGAATACACAAAGATGCTTAATCTATTCTTAATCAAGGAAAAGTTCTTGTATCACAATCTTAGCTAACAAAATGATTCAAACAAAGGAAAACAAGACAATGCAAACTCAAGGCAATAGAACACAACTAGCAACAATACTGAAAATCAAGAATTAACAAGAGAACCTTGGGCAAGGTAATTGACTTGGGAGATAGCTATTCAATCCTAGATGTCTAGGCAACAATCAAGAACAATCCTATGGCTAAGAACACTTATGCAAATCAATCCATTTCCATGATAGAGATTCTATGCTAATCAAGTGATAATCAACAATTTCCAAAGGTAATCACAAGACAAGCATGCATTAATATCAAGTCTAAATACCACTAAGCACCCTAATCATCAATTTCCATTGGCTAGGTATGCAAAGCTCTTGAAAAGTTTGGTTCAGGAATTTCATCAAATACCTTGTGGGCATGGAAATCCTAAAGTCTAGATTCAAGCTTGATCAAAGCTATCTAGCATTATTATCACTAATTAAGATAGGAAATGCATAAATAAACCCTAGACATCAAAGATCAACCATCTATCTCCCTAATCAACCAAGCCCAAAGTTCTTAAAAGATCTACTCACTAATCATCATGATCACACAAAGGAAAGAGGTTTCTCTTTGTGAAATCATAATAAAAGCTTGTAGATTAAGAGATTAGAAAGACAAATTGCTATTAAAACTGGAAAATCCACCAAAGATTCAACAAAACCAAGTATGGAAATGCTTAAGAACCCTAGGTGGCTGCTTAACAAAAACTAATACAAGAGATAAATGATAAGATAAGAGATAAGAGATGAGTCTCCCCTTAATAGGGTTAGAGTATTTATAGGAAAATAGAAACTAAACCGGAACAAACCGGATTGCAATTAAATAAATCAGAGATAACCGGAACAAACCGGGTTTGGTTCCAAAAATAGTGTTTGATCGACCATAGGTAGTGTTTGGTCGATTGGTCAAGTCTCGGAAGTCTGCTCAAGTCCAGCACAAGTTGATCGACCCTATGATCGACCAAATGGTCGATTATTGAAATCTGAAGTCCGTTCAAGTCTGGGGATGAGTTTATTGACCACGCGATCGACCAAATGGTCGATCGTTTTGTCCTGTGGCTCTAGTCTTCACTCTGGCTGTATATACGTTCACTAAAACAGGTATATATCCTTACACACACATCCGATTGTCCTAAAATCACCTCCATTGAAAAGCTTACTCAATTTCAAATAACTTTGGTGAAGAACTCCAGAGCTAAATGCCAAGGAAAGGTCTTCATACGAGTCGATCTTTGAGGGACTGCAGACTGGTTCCGAATCATCAATCATCTTGTGCGCATCCAAATGTGTGGCTTCCATTATAATG
>NC_025704.1:22941233-22968011 GCF_000633955.1 Camelina sativa | reverse complement strand
CTAAAACTCAACCTTTACAAGGAAATTTCATTATTATCCCAAATGCAAATGAAAATGCATACTAAATGCTTCTAGACTCAATCATAAACACAAGAATGAATATGCAAAGCTACATGCATTTGTTTTTGGTGTTTCAAAATTTTCAAATTATTTTTTGATTTTTCTCAATCCATAGCTATTAACAATGCATCACACAAAACATGAAAATCAAAACAGAACACAATGTTAGATGGTTAGTCCCTCCCCCAAACTTTTACTCACAACGTCTCGGTGTGAGAAAAGTGGAATAGAAAGACCAACAAAACAAAAACGAAATGATATGTATAAGGAAGGAGTGATACCCGTAGATATCCTGTATGCATTCAAATTCACCAATCATTCAACCTACTTGATATCTTGTGTTTTTATGTGTTTTTAGAGCTTAATTCTTCATTGTTTTGTGCATATTCAAGAGCATTTAGGTTGTTTAGGCTGCATTGTGCATCCATTTTGGTATCTCATGTGTTGGAATAGAGTTGTACAAGAAAAGTGTGCTTTGGAGCTAAATAAGTCAAGAATTATCATTATAATGGAAGCCACACATTTGGATGCGCACAAGATGATTGATGATTCGGAACCAGTCTGCAGTCCCTCAAAGATCGACTCGTATGAAGACCTTTCCTTGGCATTTAGCTCTGGAGTTCTTCACCAAAGTTATTTGAAATTGAGTAAGCTTTGCAATGGAGGTGATTTTAGGACAATCGGATGTGTGTGTAAGGATATATACCTGTCTTAGTGAACGTATATACAGCCAGAGTGAAGACTAGAGCCACAGGACAAAACGATCGACCATTTGGTCGATCGTGTGGTCGATCAACTCATCCCCATACTTGAACGGACTTCAGATTTCAATAATCTACCATTTGGTCGATCATAGGGTCGATCAACTTGTGCTGGACTTGAGCAGAGTTCCGAGACTTGACCAATCGACCAAGAGATCGACCTATGGTTGATCAAACACTATTTTTGGAACCAAACCCGGTTTGTTCTGGTTATCTCTGATTTATTTAATTGCAATCTGGTTTGTTCCGGTTTAGTTTCTATTTTCCTATAAATACTCTAACCCTATTAAGGGGAGACTCATCTCATCTCTTATCTTATCATTTATCTCTTGTATTAGTTTTTGTTAAGCAGCCACCTAGGGTTCGTAAGCATTTCCATACTTGGTTTTGTTGAATCTTTGGTGGATTTTCGAGTTTTAATAGCAATTTGTCTTTCTAATCTCTTAATCTACAAGCTTTTATTATGATTTCACAAAGACAAACCTCTTTCCTTTGTGTGATCATGATGATTAGTGAGTAGATCTTTTAAGAACTTTGGGCTTGGTAGATTAGGGAGATAGATGGTTGATCTATGATGTCTAGGGCTTATTTTATGCATTTCCTATCTTGATTTGTGATAATATTGCTAGATAGCCTTGATCAAGCTTTAATCTAGACTTTAGGATTTCCATTGCCCACAAGGTGTTTGATGAAATTCCTGAACCAAACTTTTCAAGAGCTTTGCATACCTAGCCAATGGAAATTGATGATTAGGGTGCTTAGTGGTATTTAGACTTAATATTAATGCATGCTTGTCTTGTGATTACCTTTGGAAATTGTTGATTATCACTTGATTAGCATAGGATCTCTATCATGGAAATGAATTGATTTGCATTAGTGTTCTAGCCATAGGATTGTTCTTGATTGTTACTTAGACATCTAGGATTGATTAGCTATCTCCCAAGTCAATTACCTTGCCCAAGGTTCTCTTGTTAATTCTTGATTTTCAGTATTGTTGCTAGTTGTGTTCTATTCCCTTGAGTTTGCATTGTCTTGTTTTCCTTTGTTTGAATCATTTTGTTAGCTAAGATTGTGATAAAAGAACTTTTCCTTGATTAAGAATAGATTAAGCATCTTTGTGTATTCTTGGTGTGTTGGTTAATGCAAATTGTGGATTGATAATAATTGATAAAAAGTTACTACATCAATTTGGCGCCGTTGCCCATTTGCATTCAATTTGACCATTAGGATTTCATCTTTGCTTGAGACTATTCATTTACTTTACACTGTTTGTTACTTGGGTTGCATTGGTGTTTTGTTTTCTCTTTTGCAGGGAGAAAGGAGATGTCTTCCTACATGAAAGGTTCAAGAGTTATTGAGACAACACATGTGGAGTCTATCCAAACCAAGCCAACACAATGGATTAAGGAACAAGAAGAAGAATCCATCCCTCTTTGCGAATTCACGACAAAAGTGGTAAGTCCCAATTATATTGGAGGAATTTTTGAGGAGAATGTTCAAATCAAGGATGTATTCCTCCAACAAGCCGAAGAGTCTATAAAAGAATTTGAATTACTTCTTGGATGCACGGTTGATGAGAAGCTTGTGGTAAGATATGAAGAACAATTTGAACCCATGGAAATCATCATAAGCTATTCAACCAAGAGCAATGAAGATATAATAGGTGTTATTGGGAAAAAATTTGAAGATCATTGTGAAGGTGATTTGGTTGTTGAATATATGGTCAAACAACATCTTAGTATACTCTCCACCAAAGATGTGAGCTTTGATGAACCGAGGAAGATACTCTTTGCGGAGATTAGGATGAGAGAGTTTAGGGGTTGGTTCTATGAGGAATATGATCCAGGTGATACATGGATTCATCTCACTCATTCCAATACACTCTTCAGGCCTCCTTCATTACTACGGGTATCACTCCTTCCTTATACATATCATTTCGTTTTTGTTTTGTTGGTCTTTCTATTCCACTTTTCTGACACCGAGACGGTGTGAGTTAAGTTTGGGGGAGGGACTAACCATCTAACATTGTGTTCTGTTTTGATTTTCATGTTTTGTGTGATGCATTGTTAATAGCTATGTTTTGAGAAAAATCAAAAAAAATTTGAAAATTTTGAAACACCAAAAACAAATGCATGTAGCTTTGCATATTTATTCTTGTGTTTATGATTGAGTCTAGAAGCATTTAGTATGCATTTTCATTTGCATTTGGGATAATAATGAAATTTCCTTGTAAATGTTGAGTTTTAGAATTGAACCCAAAACCCTCATTTATAGTTCATTGGTGCTTGTTTAATCTTTGGAAAAAAAGGAAGAATCTAGGCTTAAAAGCATTGTGTCACTTGAAAGCATTTTCATCTAGTGTAAAGCTTGCTTGATAATTGTTACATCTCTATGCTATTTGGACTTTAATTTGATCTTAAAATTATCTTGCATATGGACTATGAATGCGTGCTCATGGAACTCTCATTTGGGTTAACTATCTCTTTTTGCCACTCTATTTCATTTAACCCAATCTCTTGCCACACCTTTGAACCCCAGCCTTTTCTTTCAAGCCTTGTATTGATTTGTTGAGTGAGGTCTTTTCTTGATAAT
Organism: Camelina sativa; assembly: GCF_000633955.1. NCBI lineage: Eukaryota > Viridiplantae > Streptophyta > Magnoliopsida > Brassicales > Brassicaceae > Camelina > Camelina sativa. The sequence goes on along the minus strand of NC_025704.1, from coordinate 22,964,598 downwards.
GCTATAGGTTGTGAAATCTTGAGAGTATTGAGAATGACAAAGAACTGGCTCTTGTTTTAGCTAGGCTTGGAATCTTTATAGCTAGCTAATAGGACTGGTTTTGAAAGAAATAGGTGGTTAGAATGTTGATTTGGGTTCAAGTTTGGGAACAAGAGAGAATAAGAAGGGAAATAAAGGTTTACTTGGTCAAAAAGAAAAGAAAAATCTCTAAGGTTAAGTTAATTATAAGCTCTAAGTCTCAAAGAAAAGGGATAGAAAGTATTGATATAGTCTCCTAGAATCAAATTGAAAAGAGTAAGGAAAAATGAAACAAGATTGGGAGTATAGCATAGAGAGAATAAGAAAGAAAATGAGCTAGTGTTTAAAGCAAGAATAGCCTTGGAGATTCAATAAAAATAAAGGAATAAGACCATAAGTAAAGAAGAAAAAGGGGTTAAGTTGAATTAGGTTGAGTTTTTGGGTTTAAAATGAAGATAAGAAAGATGAGAATAAGGGGTAGAAAAGCTTTTAGGTGGGTAGAACATCAAGAGCTAAGCTTTGTATCCCCAAATTATTCTTGGTCTTAGATAGATTTCATGACTGTCTAGCATTCCTCTTTGTTTGAGAGTGAACCACCCAAAAACACCAATATCCAACCACTTTATAAACAGCCTTTACCTTAAACCAATTGAGCTTGATTTATTTTCCATTTGCAAGATCACACCAAACACTTTAATGAATGTGAAAGAGATGTTCAATAGGATTGCAAGTCTTTGCCAATAGATAGAAGATGAACTAGAGTGATGCATTGTGTTAAGCTTAGAAAAATATTTGTAAGGACTTTGATTAATCTTAGCACCATTGAACTACATCTAAGGACTTTGGTTTGAATCCTTTGTCTCATGCCTTTAGGTTCTGAGTTCCATTTTTAAACCTCTCTCCCTTGTTTTCTACTTGGTTTTTGCTAGAGGACTAGCAAAGTATAAGTTTGGGGGAGTTGATATCTTGTGTTTTTAGAGCTTAATTCTTCATTGTTTTGTGCATATTCAAGAGCATTTAGGTTGTTTAGGCGGCATTGTGCATCCATTTTGGTATCTCATGTGTTGGAATAGAGTTGTACAAGAGAAGTGTGCTTTGGAGCTAAATAAGTCAAGAATTAGCATTATAATGGAAGCCACACATTTGGATGCGCACAAGATGATTGATGATTCGGAGCCAGTCTGCAGTCCCTCAAAGATAGACTCGTATGAAGACCTTTCCTTGGCATTTAGCTCTGGAGTTCTTCACCAAAGTTATTTAAAATTAAGTAAGCTTTTCAATGGAGGTGATTTTAGGACAATCGGATGTGTGTGTAAGGATATATACCTGTTTTAGTGAACGTATATACAGCCAGAGTGAAGACTAGAGCCACAGGACAAAACGATCGACCATTTGGTCGATCGCGTGGTCGATCAACTCATCCCCAGACTTAAACGGACTTCAGATTTCAATAATCGACCATTTGGTCGATCATAGGGTCTATCAACTTGTGCTGGACTTGAGCAGACTTCCGAGACTTGACCAATCGACCAAGAGATCGACCTATGGTCGATCAAACACTATTTTTGGAACCAAACCTGGTTTGTTCTGGTTATCTCTGATTTATTTAATTGCAATCCGGTTTGTTCCGGTTTAGTTTCTATTTTTCTATAAATACTCTAACCCTATTAAGGGGAGACTCATCTCATCTCTTATCTTATCATTTATCTCTTGTATTAGTTTTTGTTAAGCAGCCACCTAGGGTTCTTAAGCATTTCCATACTTGGTTTTGTTGAATCTTTGGTGGATTTTCGAGTTTTAATAGCAATTTGTCTTTCTAATCTCTTAATCTACAAGCTTTTATTATGATTTCACAAAGACAAACCTCTTTCCTTTGTGTGATCATGATGATTAGTGAGTAGATCTTTTAAGAACTTTGGGCTTGGTAGATTAGGGAGATAGATGGTTGATCTTTGATGTCTAGGGTTTATTTTATGCATTTCCTATCTTGATTAGTGATAATATTGCTAGATAGCCTTGATCAAGCTTAAATCTAGACTTTAGGATTTCCATGCCCACAAGGTGTTTGATGAAATTCCTGAACCAAACTTTTCAAGAGCTTTGCATACCTAGCCAATGGAAATTGATGATTAGGGTGCTTAGTGGTATTTAAACTTGATATTAATGCATGCTTGTCTTGTGATTACCTTTGGAAATTGTTGATTATCACTTGATTAGCATAGGATCTCTATCATGGAAATGAATTGATTTGCATTAGTGTTCTAGCCATAGGATTGTTCTTGATTGTTACTTAGACATCTAGGATTGATTAGCTATCTCCCAAGTCAATTACTTTGCCAAAGGTTCTCTTGTTAATTCTTGATTTTCAGTATTGTTGCTAGTTGTGTTCTATTGCCTTGAGCTTGCATTGTCTTGTTTTCCTTTGTTTGAATCATTTTGTTAGCTAAGATTGTGATAAAAGAACTTTTCCTTGATTAAGAATAGATTAAGCATCTTTGTGTATTCTTGGTGTGTTGGTTAATGCAAATTGTGGATTGATAATAATTGATAAAAAGTTACTACATCAATTTAAATTGATGTAATAGCTTTCAGTATCAATTATTTATCACCTTCACAATGATCTTCAAATTTTTTCCCAACAACACCTATTATATCTTCATTGCTCTTGGTTGAATAGCTTATGATGATTTCCATGGGTTCAAATTGTTCTTCATATCTTACCACAAGCTTCTCATCAACCGTGCATCCAAGAAGTAATTCAAATTCTTTTATAGACTCTTCGGCTTGTTGGAGGAATACATCCTTGATTTGAACATTCTCCTCAAAAATTCCTCCAATATAATTGGGACTTACCACTTTTGTCGTGAATTCGCAAAGAGGGATGGATTCTTCTTCTTGTTCCTTAATCCATTGTGTTGGCTTGGTTTGGATAGACTCCACATGTGTTGTCTCAATAACTCTTGAACCTTTCATGTAGGAAGACATCTCCTTTCTCCCTGCAAAAGAGAAAACAAAACACCAATGCAACCCAAGTAACAAACAGTGTAAAGTAAATGAATAGTCTCAAGCAAAGATGAAATCCTAATGGTTAAATTGAATGCAAATGGGCAATGGCGCCAAATTGATGTAGTAACTTTCAGTATCAATTATTTATCAATCCACAATTTGCATTAACCAACACACCAAGAATACACAAAATTGCTTAATCTATTCTTAATAAGGAAAAGTTCTTTTGTAACAATCTTAACTAACACAAATTACTCAAAGAAAGCAAACAAGACAATGCAAACTCAAGGCAAACAAACTCAAATAGCAAATATACTGAAAATCAAGAATTAACAAGAGAACCTTGGGCAAGGTAATTGACTTGGGAGATAGCTAATCAATCCTAGATGTCTAAGTAACAATCAAAAACAATCCTATGGTTAGAACACTAATGCAAATCAATTCATTTCCATGATAGAGATCCTATGCTAGTCAAATGATAATCAACAATTTCCAAAGGTAATCAAAAGACAAGCATGCATTAAGAACAAGTTCAAACACCACTAAACACCCTAATCATCAATTTCCATTGACTAGGAATGCAAAGCTCTTAAAAAGTTTGGTTCAGGAATTTCATCAAACACCTTATGGGCAATGGAAATCCTAAAGTCTAGATTAAAGCTTGATCAAGGCTATCTAGCAATATTATCACAAATCAAGATAGGAAATGCATAAAATAAGCCCTAGACATCATAGATCAACCATCTATCTCCCTAATCTACCAAGCCCAAAGTTCTTAAAAGATCTACTCACTAATCATCATGATCACACAAAGGAAAGAGGTTTGTCTTTGTGAAATCATAATAAAAGCTTGTAGATTAAGAGATTAGAAAGACAAATTGCTATTAAAACTCGAAAATCCACCAAAGATTCAACAAAACCAAGTATGGAAATGCTTAAGAACCCTAGGTGGCTGCTTAACAAAAACTAATACAAGAGATAAATGATAAGATAAGAGATCAGAGATCCCTAATAGGTTTAGAATATTTATAGGAGAGCATAAACTAAACCGGAACAAACCGGTTTGAAATTAAACAATTCAGAGAAAACCGGAACAAACCGGATTTTGGTCTCAAAATGGTGCTTGATCGACCATTGGTCGATCGCTTGGTCGATTGGTCAAGTCCCGGAAGTCTGCTCAAGTCCAGAGCATTAGTTGATCGACCCTATGATCGACCAAATGGTCGATTATTGAAGTCTGAAGTCCGTTCCAAGTCTGGGGATGAGTTGATCGACCACGCGATCGACTAAATGGTCGATCGTTTTGTCCTTTGGCTCCAGTCTTCACTCTGGTTGTATATACGTTCACCAAAACAGGTATAACTCTTTATACACACCTCCGATTGGCTTGCAACTACCTCCATTGAAAAGCTTACTCAATTTCCAATAACTTTGGTGAAGAACGCTGGAGCTAAATCCCAAGGAAAAGTCTTCATACGAGTAGATCTTTGAGGGACTGTAGATTGGTTCCGAATCATCAATCATCTTGTGTTGAAGTCCGAGGTTCGGCTCGAGTCACGATCGACCATTTGGTCGGTTGCTTGGTCGATCGTTGATGTCTAGTTTGGCATGATCGACCATTTGGTCGATTGCATGGTCGATTGTTTCGTCCTGCATCCAGTCCGAGGGATCCGAGAGTGTTTTAATCGACCAAATGGTCGATTGTTTGCTCGATTACTTGAAGTCCGAGAATCTGGTGATGCGATGATCGACCATTTGGTCGATTGGCTGGTCGATTGTTCGGCCTCCTTGTCCTCATTTCATTTCCTTGCAAATTCTTGACTTATTTGGCTCCAAATCACACTTTCCTTGCATATCTCCACTCCAACACTTGAAATACCAGACTTGATGCACAATGCAGCCTAAACAACCTAAATGCTCATGAATATGCACAAAACAATGAGGAAATAAGCTTTAAAACTCATAAAAACACAAGATATCATCGATCGATGCCATCAGTTGCATCGACCGATGCTGATCTCTAAATTCGTCTCCCAACTTTGCAGCTCAGCCTCAATGCTTGATTATGCTCCAAATCCTCCTATTTAGCTCCATTATGCCCTCATCCATGCTAAATCCTATAAAGACTCAAAAAGACTCTACAAACACCAAAAAGACTCTATAGATAAGACTTATATCATGGCTAAAAACACCTAAAAACCATGATATATCAATTCCCCCAGACTTAGCTTTTGCTTGCCCTCAAGCAAATCAAGAACTTCATCTATGGAAAGAGTTTGAAAACGTAGAAACTCCTTTTCTTTTTAAAGAAATGCCATGATCATCCAAACCATAATCCATATGCTTAGCAGATAAATCCGAATCGAACCACCATGTATTTCTCCGTTGGCATTTGTATCATCCCAAATTCCACAGCATCTTCCATTAAGCCTTCATCGATGGGTCTCACTAATTCGATCAATTTCAAGAACCTTCTAGACTCATTCCCGTACAATACCATAACAAGCAAGACAATATCTTTAACACATGTGGTACACTTTCTCTCCAATAGACTTATTCTATTTAATCTTCCTTTGAGCTTTGCTTTAATATTTTTTTTCTTATCATTTTTTTTTCTTTTTATCAAAGGTGTGGCGAATAACGGGGTCATCGGTAATTTACCTACCCCTCGCTTCCAAGCTTTGTGTGATCATTTGACTCAAGAGTAGAATAATGGGGTAACAGGTAATTTACCTATCCCTCTAAACTGATCAAAATCATCTCATCTTTTATTCTCTCTTTTTTTTTTCTAAAACAAAGCTCTCAAGAATAATTTTTTAAAAACTTAAATAAGGGTGAGGAGTACCAATTTTTTTCTTTTTTGAAATCTTACTTGTCGGGTATGAACAAGGAGTCAAACTCTATAAACATTAATCTTCTTGATGAATTAAAAGAAATGTGCAGAAATTACCTCAGGCTTTTGTGGATTTTGTTGGAAATTTGGATGTCTCTGGTTCACTAGTCAGCCTTTGGATTTTTTATTAGTTGGATTATGGATTCAATCTGCAGCATTAATCAACCAAGGCAGTACACTAAAAAGGAAAATCATAGTTCCCAACAAAATTTTGACTCAATAAAACAATTTTTTTTTTCAACTAACTCTCAAAAACAAAAAACGTAGTTAGTAACTGCCTCCCCCACACTTAAACAACACTGTCCCCAGTGTTATCAAGTAAGAGATTGGCGAATAAATTAAAATAAATGATAATCAAAAGAAAATTGAAAAAGAAAAACCTAACAGTGGGTTGCCTCCCAATAAGCACTTGTTTTCAATCATTAGCTTGACTGTGTCGGATCTCAGGCATGCGGTGGATCGGAACATGGCAATGAATGCTTCTGAGAGGAATGTCTCATCATCCAAGGTTTTTGTGTAGGCAGTAGATGAATGAGGTCTACAAAGGACATGAGGAACAGGACCAGGGCAGGACTTAGGTATGGGTGGCTTTCTTTTATGTCCTGCAAAATCATCAACAGAAGAAACAAGCGCTCTACGATAATTCCGTGGCTTGGTTAACTGCACAACAGTTTTTGTACCTTTGAAATTCTTATTGATGAATGGAGAAGATTTGGGTGAAGAAGATGCATACCTTGGCCTTACCTATGGGTTCTTGACTGTGGAATGGTGAGATTTCAGATTTACAACTGGTCTAGGACTTACAGCTAAGGAATCAACTCGAGAATCTTCGGTTTTGGACAAGTCCGAACTGGCTCTGGAATGTGTGTCGATCGATGCTACATCTGCATCGATCAATGCTGAGCCTGCAACTCGTGTTTCTTCAACGATTCTACAACTAACCTCTGAAATCCGTGTTTCCATTACAAAAACGTCATCTAACAGCGACTTGTCATGCATCAGAACCTCATCATGATCTCTAGTACTGATTAGATGATCTCCACTCTAATCTTCAAGCTTAACAGCTTGCTTGCTCACTTTCTCAACAAGTTCCAACTCTTTGACATACCCAGCAGTAATGTCTCCAGGAAGCTCTATTAGCGGATCATCATCAGAAGCAATTTCCACAGAAAATGTCTGACCATCAATAGTGGGAACCCTTCTCAGCTTGTCCATCTCAAAGTTCATAACCAAATCATCTATATTCAAAGCTATGTGTCCCTTCTTAACATCAATGATGGTACCAGCTGTAGCAAAGAAAGAGCGTCCTAAGATGAGAGGATCACTAGGCTCTTTGTCATACTTCAACACCACAAAGTCAGTAGGAATCATGCAATCTCCAATCTGAATCGGAATATCTTCCAAGACACCTTCAGGAATCCTTCTGGATCGATCATCTAAGATAAGAGAGATCCTAGTTGGCTTGAAATCCATCATCCCAAGTCTCACAGAAACAGAATGGGATGCTAAATTGATACTAGAGCCAAGATCGCAAAGAGAGTGAGGAAACCTTCCTGTGGAGATAGAGCAATCTAACACAAAACTTCCAGGATCTGGTAACTTCTCTGCAATCCTACTCTGAATCACTACACTTACTTGCTTAGAGACAACTACCTCCTGCTTCTTATCCTTCTTCCTCTCTAGAGGCTGCTTCAACAGAATTGAGCTGACATCCTTTGTTAGTAGTGCTCCTTCCTCAGGACTCAAACCAATGGTGACCATTCTCTTGACATACCGCTTAGTCCCAGGAGAAAACTTGACTGCATCAATCAAAGGCATCTCAATCGTTACCTTGTCCATCATAGCCTTGCATCTAGCTTCTTCAATCTCTTGTTTTGATCTCCTACTCATGGGAAAAGGAACCTTCGGTTTATAAGTTTGCTTTGAATCGGATGGTGGAACTGAAACAGAAACCGAAGTTGTCTGTGGGTCATGTCGATCGATGCTAACATTGTGTCGATCAACGCTTGATTGAGTTTGCATCGATCGATGCTCTTGTGTAGTGTCGATCGATGCTGGATCGACTAACATATCTTCGTCTCCTTCCTTCACCAAAATCGCATTACAAGCATGCTTGGGGTTTGACTCTGTTCTTCTAGAAAGAAGGTCCTCTTGTATTTTAACAGACCCAGTGGTCTGAATAACCTGATTCTCCAGCTTCTTGACATGAGTATTTAATGCATCAAACTTCCCAGTCAACTCAGTGTATACAGAATCAATCTTCCCATTGAAGTCTACTGTTAACTTCTGTTGACCTTCCAAAATCTGTCCTATCATTGATTCCATCTTACTCTCTGAATTGGGTGGAGGGAGGGGTTGGTAAGAAGAAGAACCATAGTTCCTAGTGAAGTTGTTGTTTGGATTTCCTGTGAAGGAATTCTTCTGACCAAATCTCTGATTTTGATACCCAGCTCTATACACATAGTTGACACCTTCTTCGCAAATCTCTGGCTTTAGCTCAAAAGTCTCAACATCTTCAGAAAAATGGACAGACTTCTTTCCCACAAGAAGATTGTGCACTGTATCCAACTTAGCATTCACCGCAGCAAACTGATTTGAACCATTGCCATCATGTGCTCTTTTCCGCTCTAGGTCTGCATTCTTAATGCTATTACTTGATGCTAGTCTTTCTATCAATTTTTCAGCGTCATCCGGATACCTTGTCTTGAAGTTCCCATCACTAGCCGCATCCAAAGCCATCTGATACCTCCAGTCAATCCCGCTGAAGAAGATACTAATCAGCTGCACCTCTGAGAAACCATGATGCGGACAGTCTCTCTGGTATGCTTTGAACCTTACCCAAGCAGCTTTGTAAGATTCAGCAGGTCCTTGTCTAAAGGTGGAGAGCTTAATCCTCAGCTCATCAGACATCGCATCATCATAAAAGTAGTTCAAGAATGCCACCTTGATGTCATTCCAGGTCTTCAGAGATCCTGGTTTCAGCTGCCTTAGCCAATGAGAAGCTTCCCCAACAAGAGAGTAGGGGAAAAGCTTGCAGTAGAGATAGTCTTCTGTGACTCCATTAGCCTTGATGCTTGTAACTATATCCTCAAAGTGCTCAATGTGGTCTAGAGGCTTCTCATGTGGCAAGTTCTAGAATGGCCTTTGTCCAACAAGAGCAAAGTAGGCAGGCTTCAGCTCAAAAGCATTCCTTGGGAATGGAGGAGGGACAATTGCGGAGCGGTTCTCATAGAATAAGTCTGGCCTATTGAAGTCCGCAAGAGTCTTGACAAGCTCTCCATTGTTGTCCTGTCTAGGCTGAAGGTTCTCTGCATCGGCTCTGGCATTGCATCGATCGACGCAAACGTTGCATCGGTCGATGCCATCATGGTTGTGTCGATCAATGCCAGCATTGTGTCGATCGACACAACCTGCATTCCCATCGGCCACAACGAGTTCTTCTTGAATAACCTGTCCTTCAGCATCAAGTTTCTGGCCTTGTTCGTTGCGCACATGACCCTCTTGATCTCTCAAAACTCCAGCCGCATATGGTCTCAATATGATTGGGTTGACCATCTTTGCTGATTTGGCTTCTTTTGTGTTATCACGCTCTAGTTGTCATAACTCTTGGTTTGTAAGCTTGACAACCGGAGCAGTTGGATTTTTCCTGGTGGTAGGCTTAGGCATGTACCTGAAACACACAAGAGAAAATAAACAAAAGCGTGTGAGTAAAATAGAAAAAGAAAAATTTGGACAAAATCAAAGACTTTAATCTAATGGTGAAATCAAAAGAGTCCCCGGCAACGGCGCCGAAATTTGATATGCTCAAATTTAACTCTGAGCTGCTCTCTCAAATTAAGAGATCAATTGTAGTACTTAGGGATCAAATCCACAAAGACTCCAGATTCACACAATAGATTTAATAATCTTTTAATCATGCTAAAACAAAATATTGTAATTAAATTGCAAGATGAAACAGAAATAAAGAGTTGTAAAATTCAGAAGGATTAAACGCTAGGCCGAGGGAAATTCTCAGGAAATCATGGAAAATCAGATCAATTAATTAAGCAAACAGGATTCAACAATTAAGCACCGTTCTTGAACTCTAAACACAATTGTAAAATAAATCAGTTCTCACTGCAAATATTATCTAAGTTTTCAAACCCGAAAATCCAAATCTCTTTGCAAAATTCAAGTTAAAAACCAGCAATAAAATCAAGTTTAGATAAGTTCATAAAATCACTAATTCAAATCTCTTTGCAAAAAGTAATTTTGCTCACCAATGGTTTTTATCAGGAAAATTAATTATATTTTCATATCAATCAATAATCCTAAGATCTAAATCCAGATGACTAATCAAAGATCTAGCATTAAAAACAACCTATGATGAAGAACAAGAAAGATAAAGAATCCTAAATAATAACAAATCTAATAAACCATGAAAACCCTAAAGAGAAACCCTAAACCTAACAAGCAGATCTACTCAGACATAATTGTATGAACACAAATCATGAATAAAATAGATAGCATTAAGAGATTAGAGGAAGAAGTAAAGGAGTTCTGAATATTCTCTGAAGGAGTCTTGATTCTTCTCTCCAAAAGCTCTCTAAAAATATCTCAGGGTTTTGCTCTCAAAAGTTGCAAGGAAAAATAAAGCTTAGGTCTAAACAGTGACCCAAAAATCCTATTTATATTCCTAAAAACGTCCAGGGACTAATGATGCAAATATGGAAAACTTTGGGGTAGCTTTGTTAATCTTCAAAACTTGTGGGAAAACTTCTAATTTCTCCTTTGGCTCTGTGTCATCGACGCCATCAGTTGCATCGACCGATGCTGATCTCTAAATTCGTCTCCCAACTTTGCAGCTCAGCCTCAATGCTTGATTATGCTCCAAATCCTCCTATTTAGCTCCATTATGCTCTCATCCATGCTAAATCCTATAAAGACTCAAAAAGACTCTAAAAACACCAAAAAGACTCTATAGATAAGACTTATATCATGGGTAAAAACACCTAAAAACCATGATATATCAATTCCCCAAGACTTAGTTTGTGCTTACCTTCAAGCAAATCAAGAACTTCATCTATGGAAACTCCTTTTCTTTTTCAAGAAATGCCATGATCATCCAAACCATAATCCATATGCTTAGCAGCTAAATCCAAATCGAACCACCATGTACTTCTCCGCTGGCATTTGTATCATCCCAAATTCCACAACATCTTCCATTAAGCCTTCATCGATGGGTCTCATCAATTTGATCATTGTCAAGAACCTTCTAGAATCATTCCCGTACAATACCATAACAAGCAAGACAATATCTTTAACACATGTGGTACTCTTTCTCTCCAATAGACTTATTCTATTTAATCTTCCTTTGAGCTTTGCTTTAATATTTTTTTCTTATCATTTTTTTTCTTTTTATCAAAGGTGTAGGCGAATAACGGGGTCATCGGTAATTTACCTACCCCTCGCTTCCAAGCTTTGTGTGATCATTTGACTCAAGAGTAGAATAATGGGGTCACATGTAATTTACCTACCCCTCTAAACTGATCAAAATCATCTCATCTTTTATTCTCTTTTTTTTTTTCTAAAACAAAGCTCTCAAGAATAATTTTTTAAAAAACTTAAATAAGGGAGAGGAGTACCAATTTTTTTCTTTTCCGAAATCTTACTTGTCAAGTATGAACAAGGAGTCAAGCTCTATAAACATCAATCTCCTAGATGAATTAAAAGAAAAGCGTAGAAATTACCTCAGGCTTTGGTGGATTCTGTTGGAAATTTGGATGTCTCTGGTTTACAGGTCAGCCTTTGGATTTTTCATTAGTCGGATTATGGATTCAATCTGCAGCATTAATCAACCAAGGCAATGCACTAAAAAGGAAAATCATAGTTCCCAACAAAATTTTGACTCAATAAAACAATTTTTTTTTTTCGATTCTCTCAAAAACAAAAAACATAGTTAGTAACTGCCTCCCCCAGACTTAAACAACACTGTCCCCAGTGTTATTAAGTAAGAGATTGGCGAAGAAATTAAAATAAAAGAAAATCAAAAGAAAAACCTACCAGTAGGTTGCCTCCCACTAAGCGATTGTTTTCAGTCATTAGCTTGACTGTGTCAGATCTCAGGCATCCGATGGATCGAAACATGGCAATTCTGAGAGGAATATCTCATCATCCAAGGTGGTATGTAGGCAGTAGATGAATGAGGTCTACAAAGGACATGAGGAACAGGACCAGGGCGGGACTTAGGTATGGGTGGCTTTCTTTTATGTCCTGCAATATCATCAACAGAGGAAACAAGCGCTCTAAGATAATCTCGTGGCTTGGTTTACTGCACAACCGTTTTTGTGATTGTGATTGTGATTGTGGTTAGGTGGCTAGTGGATATGGGACCACTAGTTGTAGTTTTATTATTATTATTATTATCATTATTATTTATTATTTAATTAAAAAAAAATCGGGTCGTTTCAGTTTTGTATCAGAGCCCTTACGGTTCTAGGTTTGGGTTCACTAGGCATTGAGTTGTAGATGTTTGGGATTTGCATGCTTTGATCGATTATGTGAGTTAGTCAATTGTGTGTGGCATGGAGTCCTAGAACATCCTCTTGGAGCCTACTCTATGATTCTACGGTGATTTTATGTTTCTGTGTATGTTATAATTGTTTGCTTAGTCTTCTGTTCATGGTAGTGCAGATGGCTAGAGATGGTGCTGTTGCTGGTCGAGGACGCGGTCTTGGTCGTGGTAGGGGCTGAGGCCCGGAAGTTAGTGATACTGCAGACCAGAGTGTGAGAGTTGAAGGTGTTGGAGAGTCGCAGGGTGTCTAGGGTCTCGTGAGTGGGAGTTCCAGCAGGTGTAGTCCCTGGAGCTGATTTTGCGGCTTTGCTAGCACAGTTTTTGGAGCGGTTGCCACCAATGGTACTGGCTCAGGCTCAGGTAGTGCCACCAGTGGTGGCGGAGGAGCGGCAGCCAGTGGCTGCGGATGTAGGAGCACATGGACGTTATTTGTCCATGCTCAAGGAGATGAAGGGCATCGAGACTGCATGGTTTTCGGGTGGTACAGATCCTACTGCTGCAGATGCGTGGAGGACGAGTGTGGAACGTAACTTCCATACTCTTAGATGTCCTGAGGAGTTCTGGGTGGACATAGGGGTCCACCATGATATGCTCAAATTTAACAGTGAGCTACTCTCTCAAATTAAGAGATCAATTGTAGTACTTAGGGATCAAATCCACAAAAACTCCAGATTCACACAATAGATTTAATATTCTTTTAATTATGCTAAAACAAAATATTGTAATTAAATTGCAAGATGAAACAGAAATAAAGAGTTGTAAAATTCAGAAGGATTAAACGCTAGGCCTAGGGAAATTCTCAGGAAATCATGGAAAATCAGATCAATTAATTAAGCAAGCAGGATTCAACAATTAAGCACCGTTCTTGAACTCTAAACACAATTGTAAAATAAATCAGTTCTCACTGCAAATATTATCTAAGTTTTTAAACCCAAAAATCCAAATCTCTTTGCAAAATTCAAGTTAAAAACCAGCAATAAAATCAAGTTTAGATAAGTTCACAAAATCACTAATTCAAATCTCTTTGCAAAAAGTAATTTTGCTCACTAATGGTTTTTTATCAGGAAAATTAATTATATTTTCATATCAATCAATAATCCTAAGATCTAAATCCAGATAACTAATCAAAGATCTAGCATTAAAAACAACCTGTGGTGAAGAACAAGAAAGATAATGACTCCTAAATAGTAACAAATCTAATAAACCATGAAATCCCTAATGAGAAACCCTAAACCTAACAAGCAGATCTACTCAGACATAATTGTAAGAACACAAATCATGAATAAAATAGATAGCATTAAGAGATTAGAGAAAGAAGTAAAGGAGTTCCGAATCTTCTCTGAAGGAGTCTTGATTCTTCTCTCCAAAAGCTCTCTAAAAATCTCTCAGGGTTTTGCTCTCAAAAGTTGCAAGGAAAAATAAAGCTTAGGTGTAAACAATGATCCAAAAATCTTATTTTTATTCCTAAAAATGTCCAGGGACTAATGATGCAAATATGGAAAACTTTGGGGCAGCTTTGTAAATTTTTCAAACTTGTGGGAAATCTTCCAATTTCTCCTTTGGCTCTGCGTCGATCGATGCTGATCACTAAATTCGTCTCCCAACTTTGCAGCTCAGCCTTNAGTCCCACGCTATGTTTGATTCTGGAGCTTCTCATAGCTTCATTACTCCGTAGTGTGCAGAGAGCAGGAGACTCAGAGGGGATCCCGGGGAGCGTACATGAGTTGTCAGAGTTATGAGATNTCCTCCTATTTAGCTCCATTATGCTCTCATCCATGCTAAATCCTATAAATACTCAAAAAGACTCTAAAACNTCAGAGTTATGAGATGCAAGTTCCTGAGAGTTATTGGACGAGCTAGAGGAGTGGATATTCAGATCGCAGGAGAGTTGTGGCCAGCGANGACTCTATAGATAAGACTTATATCATGGCTAAAAACACCTAAAAACCATTATATATCACACCACTTATTTGGTGATGCTCATTTGTGGTGGAGATCAGTGGCTGCTAGGAGAGTGCAGAGGGAGATGTCTTGGGCTGAATTTGCGGGGGAGTTCAACCGTAAGTACTTTCCGAGAGAGGCATTGGACCGGTTGGAGGTGCAGTTCCTTCAGTTATCAAACGGGACGCGGTCAATGCGGGAGCTGGACTTGGAGTTCAGTCGACTTCTATGTTATGGGGGTCGGGCTATGGAGCCTGAGGAGGCCCAAATCTNATTGAACTGGAACTGGGGACGACGCCGTTATCCAAGGCTCCTTACAGAAGGGCTCCGNGGTCCATTGTAGAGGACGTAGTTATGCTACGCGTGCAGAGCTGGTTGAGACTGCAGCAGAGATTGAGGAGGATATCCGGGCACAGTCAGTCGCGGTTAGTCCAGCAGTTCAGCCTGGTAAGGCTCAACACTATGGAGGTTCTAGCAAGGGCGGCAAGCCTGTGCAGGGAACCAATAGGAGGTGGGAAGCTATGCAAACGCCGAGTGATGCGAGTTGCTTCAAGTGTGGGAGCAAGGATCACAATATTGCTAGCTGTCCCAAGAAAAGTCCCCCGACGGCACATCAAGCCCTTGTGTCCCAAGTTACAGCCGGTAGCAGTGGCAGAGTTGTAGCATGTGCAGCTGGGAGGGCAGCAGGAGGCACGGATTGAGCAGGCGCCACGGGTGTACACGACTGCAGAGACTGGTTAAACCAGTGCCGGGGCGATCACAGGTATAATTTCTGGTACTTAAACTTTATGAATTTTAGTAGGTTCAGATTTTATGTTTTTCCTGTGATAAATTGTTATGTTCTCAACACATGAGGTTTGTGTAGGGACCTTGTTGGTAGGCGGGTTTAAGTCCCACGCTATGTTTGATTCTGGAGCTTCTCATAGCTTCATTACTCCGTAGTGTGCAGAGAGCAGGAGACTCAGAGGGGATCCCGGGGAGCGTACATGAGTTGTCAGAGTTATGAGATGCAAGTTCCTGAGAGTTATTGGACGAGCTAGAGGAGTGGATATTCAGATCGCAGGAGAGTTGTGGCCAGCGAATTTTCTTATCAGTCCAGTGGAGTTGTATGATGTTATTCTCGGGATGGATTGGTTGCATTGGCATATGGTACATTTGGATTGCCATCAGGGTAGAGTGGAGTTTGAGCGTCCAGGAGGGAAGTTGGTTTTTCAGGGTATTAGACCGACTTCGGGGAGTCTCGTGATCTCGGCCATTCAGGCTGGGATGATGATCGAGAAGGGCCGTGAGGCTTATTTGGTTACTATATCAATGCCATAATCAGTGGGGAAGTCTACGGTTAGTGGTATTCAGGTTGTTGAGGAATTTGAGGATGTGTTTCAGTCATTGCAGGGATTACCACCATCTCGGTCTGATCCTTTCACGATTGAACTGGAACTGGGGACGACGCCGTTATCCAAGGCTCCTTACAGAAGGGCTCCGGCAGAGATGGCAGAGCTGAAGAAGCAGCTAGAGGATTTTTTGAGTAAGGTATTCATCCGTCCTAGTGTATCACCGTGGGGAGCGCCAGTGTTATTTGTCAAGAAGAAGGATGGGAGTTTCCGGTTGTGTATAGATTATCAGGGTTTGAACTNACTTTATGAATTTTAGTAGGTTCAGATTTTATGTTTTTCCTGTGATAAATTGTTATGTTCTCAACACATGAGGTTTGTGTAGGGACCTTGTTGGTAGGCGGGTTTAAGTCCCACGCTATGTTTGATTCTGGAGCTTCTCATAGCTTCATTACTCCGTAGTGTGCAGAGAGCAGGAGACTCAGAGGGGATCCCGGGGAGCGTACATGAGTTGTCAGAGTTATGAGATGCAAGTTCCTGAGAGTTATTGGACGAGCTAGAGGAGTGGATATTCAGATCGCAGGAGAGTTGTGGCCAGCGAATTTTCTTATCAGTCCAGTGGAGTTGTATGATGTTATTCTCGGGATGGATTGGTTGCATTGGCATATGGTACATTTGGATTGCCATCAGGGTAGAGTGGAGTTTGAGCGTCCAGGAGGGAAGTTGGTTTTTCAGGGTATTAGACCGACTTCGGGGAGTCTCGTGATCTCGGCCATTCAGGCTGGGATGATGATCGAGAAGGGCCGTGAGGCTTATTTGGTTACTATATCAATGCCATAATCAGTGGGGAAGTCTACGGTTAGTGGTATTCAGGTTGTTGAGGAATTTGAGGATGTGTTTCAGTCATTGCAGGGATTACCACCATCTCGGTCTGATCCTTTCACGATTGAACTGGAACTGGGGACGACGCCGTTATCCAAGGCTCCTTACAGAAGGGCTCCGGCAGAGATGGCAGAGCTGAAGAAGCAGCTAGAGGATTTTTTGAGTAAGGTATTCATCCGTCCTAGTGTATCACCGTGGGGAGCGCCAGTGTTATTTGTCAAGAAGAAGGATGGGAGTTTCCGGTTGTGTATAGATTATCAGGGTTTGAACTGGGTCACTGTGAAGAACAAGTACCCTCTTCCCAGGATCGATGAGTTGTTGGATCAGTTGAGGGGTGCTACTTGGTTCTCCAAGGTAGATCTAGTGTCGGGTTATCATCAGATACCGATAGATGAGGCAGATGTGACGAAGATGGCTTTCAGGACGAGGTATGGGCATTATGAGTTTGTGGTGATGCCTTTTGGGTTGACTAACGCACCAGCAGCGTTTATGAGGTTGATGAACTGCGTGTTTCAGGAGTTTCTGGACGTGTCTGTCATCATCTTAATCAACGATATTCTGGTATTTTCCAAGAGTCCTGAAGAGCATGCAACGCATTTGAGGGCAGTTTTGAGAAGCTACGGGAGGAGAAGTTGTTTGCTAAGTTGAGCAAGTGCAGTTTTTGGCAGCGTGAGATGGGTTTTCTCGGTCACATTGTTTCTGTAGAGGGAGTTTCTGTGGATCCGGAGAAGATTCAGGCTATCAGGGATTGGCCTAGACCGCAGAATGCCATAGAGATCAGGAGTTTCCTTGGACTGGCAGGTCAATACAGGAGGTTTGTGCAGGGGTTTGCGAGCAGAGCACGTCCGTTGACTAAGTTGACAGGGAAGGATGTTCCTTTTGTTTGGTCACATGAGTGTGAAGAAGGCTTTGCAAGCCTTAAGGAGATGTTGACTACTATGCCACTGTTGGTTTTGCCTGAGCAGGGAGAACCCTATGTGGTTTATACGGATGCATCCAGAGTTGGTTTGGGGTGCGTGTTGATACAGCATGGGAAGGTGATTCCCTACGCTTTGCGGAAGTTGCAGAAGCATGAGGACAACTATCGTACTCATGATTTGGAGATGGGTGATGTAGTCTTTGCCTTGAAGATTTGGAGATCTTATCTTTATGGTGCAAAGGTACAGGTGTTTACAGATCATAAGAGTCTGAAATATATATTCACTCAGCCTGAGCTGAATTTGAGACACAGGCGGTGGATGGAACTTGTGGCAGACTATAATTTGGAGATAGTCTATCATCCTGGTAAGACTAACTTAGTTGCAGATGCTTTTAGTCGGAAGAGGGTAGCTTTGGCTCAGGAGCAGAAGATGGAGTCTCTGGTAGCAGAGATCGATGCGTTGAGTTTGTGTGTTGTGTCTCAGGAACCGTTGGGTTTGGAGACGGTTGATAGAGCAGATCTTCTGTGTCGGGTGCGGTTGGCTCATGAGAGGAATTTGGGGCTGGTAAATGCCTCAAAAGATGTTGATTCAGAATATCATGTCTCGGACAATGGTACTATCTTGGTGCACGGTCGGGTTTGTGAGTACAAGGATGAGGAGTTGAGGCAGGAGATTCTGAGAGAGGCTCATGCGAGCAAGTTTTCTATACATCCAGGAGCGACTAAGATGTACCGTGATCTCAAGAGGTATTATCACTGGGTCAGGATGAAGAAGGATGTAGCTAGTTGGGTCGCGAGGTGCGATGTTTGCCAGCTAGTGAAGGCTGAGCATCAGGTTCCTGGAGGGTTACTGAAGAGTCTACCCATTCCTGAGTGGAAGTGGGATATGATCACAATGGACTTTGTGGTAGGATTGCCAGTGTCTCGGACTTTTGATGCTATTTGGGTCATTGTGGACTGGTTGACTAAGTCAACACATTTTCTGGCCATTAAGAAGACTGATGGAGCAGCGGTCTTGGCTAAGAAGTATGTGAAGGAGATAGTCAAGTTGCATGGGGTGCCAGCGAGTATTGTGTCTGATAGGGATTTTAAGTTAACTTCAGTGTTCTGGAAGGCATTTCAGGCAGAAATGGGCACTAAGGTTCATATGATTACAACTTATCATCTCCAGACCGATGGACAGTCAGAGAGGACGATCCAGACGCTGGAGGATTTGCTGAGGATGTGTGTGTTGGATTGGGGTGACCATTGGGCGGATCACCTGAACCTGGTAAAGTTTGCTTACAACAACAGTTATCAAGCGATTATTAAGATGGGTGCTTATGAGACTTTGTGTGGGAGACCATGCCATACACCGTTATGCTGGACTCAGGTGGGGGAGAGGAGCATGTTCGGGGCAGATTTTGTTCAGGGGACCTTAGAAAAGATTCGGGTGCTCAAGCTGAATATGAAGGAAGCTCAGGATCGGCAGAGGAGTTATGCTGATAAAAGGAGGAGAGATCTTGAGTTTCAGGTAGGAGACAGAGTGTACCTCAAGATGGCCATGTTGCAGGGTCCGAACAGGTCATTGACAGATACTAAGTTGAGTCCGAGGTTTATTGGTCCGTTCAGAGTGATGGAGTGGGTGGGACCGGTAGCATATAGGTTGGAGTTGCTTGAGGTTATGCGTGCGTTCCACAGGGTGTTCTATATTTCTATGTTGCGGAAGTATCTCCGTGAGGATGATCAATTGTTGGCTAAGATTCCTGAAGATCTTCAGCCTAACATGACTTTGGAGGCGAGACTAGTGAGGGTTCTCGGGAGGAGGATTAAGGAATTTCAGAAGAAAAAGGTTCCTTTGATGAGAGTCCTTTGGGATGTATGGTCTTCGTGACGGTCCTTCGGGACAAATGGTCTTCGTGACGTTCATTTGGGATGTATGGTCTTCGTGACAGTCCTTTGGGACGAATGGTCTTCGTGACGTTCATTTGGGATGTATGGTCTTCGTGATGGTCCTTCAGGACAAGTGGTCTTTGTGACGGTCCTTCGGGACAAGTGGTCTTTGTGACGGCCCTTCGGGATGAGTGGCCTTAGTGGCGGTCCTTCGAGACGAGTGGCCTTGGTGGCGGTCTTGTTTAGGAATTTGTTTGGCCTTGGTGGCGGTCCTGTTGAGGACATTTGTTTGGCCTTGGTGGCGGTCCTGTGTAGGAAATTTGTTTGGCCTTTGTGGTGGTCCTGTTTAGGACATTTGTTTGGCCCTTGTGGCATGTATATGATCCTTGTGTGGTCATAAGGTATTCTAGAGAGGGGATATGTGGTTGGTAGGACATTGTCACGTTGTACGCGAGCCACATGAAGGAAACCTGGATAGGGATAGGACTACGATGTGTTCAGAATTGTTTGCTCGCAACTCTTGGGGGGCTTTGGTTCTCCTAGTACTGCCATATTCTGAGACTATGGCTTGTGAGTATGGTTGGTATATCGACATCGGATGACGATGCGGGGGCACGCTGTAGAGTGGCAACCCGAGAGACGAATATTGGACTTCCTTTTATATATGGCATGCGGGCTTAGGCCTGATGAGGAGCCAATAAAACTCAAGGTTAAGGCCTATGAGTAAAGGAAAGTCCAAAAGTCAAGAATTGTTATTGACCATGAGCTACTTGAGACGTGAGTGTGACCGTACGGTCGTCCGTACAGGTACCAATAAGGCCGAGTCGTATTGAGCATAAAGAGAAGAGATGAGGCCGAACTACTTACCAAAGCCCATTAGAAGGATCTCGAAGAAACAAGGGAGCCATTGGAGGATAAGGTCACGGGTCGTTTCCCTTTGGGAGACCAAGTCACGTCGCTATCACCCTTGGGATTCCTTCCTTCTCTCTCTTTATGTCCCTATCTACAAGTTGTCAATTGTATAAGGGGGTAGCCCTAGTTTTTCTTTCTAAATAAGGCTCTTAGCCGACATTGTAACACATATACTAATAGAATCTCATGTTTACAATATTCTCTCTACCCACCTTACTTTCTTTCTCACAAGCTTTGCTCTTTACTTCCGCTTAAACAACTTAAAACAACATTGCATCAGAGCAAGTTTTTCGATCCATGACTCTCTAAACCTTCTCTTCACTTTTCTATCATTCTCCTTGATTCTACTTGTTACTCTACTCATTCTACTTCCTTATTCTACTCATTCATTCTACTCGCTACTCTACTCACTACTCTACTTAACATGGATAACAACAAGCCGATTGTTACTCTAGTAGTGCTCAAAGGAGCAAACTACTTGTTGTGGAAGAGAACCACAAAGACTGCACTCAGTGGCTGAGGACTTTAGATCCATGTTGAAACGGACCAACTCCCCAAGAAAGCCACTAAGGAGGACGGTAAAGAAGAAAAAGAAGAAGACAAGGAGGCTGATCTAGAGAAGGAAGTCAAATGGTTCCAAGAAGATCAAACCGTGCTTGCCATTCTCCAAAATTCATTAGATGCACCTATCCTTGAAGCCTATTCGTATTGCAAGACGGCCAAATAGTTATGGGAGACGCTATCGAACGTGTATGGGACCGTGACCAACTTGACTCGCGTGTTTGAAGTCAAGAAGGCAATTAACGGTCTCCATCAAGAAGACTTGGAGTTCACGAAGCACTTTGGGAAGTTTAGGTCGTTATAGGCTGAGCTTGAGATGCTTCGACCAAGTACAATTGATCCAGCCATCCTCAACGAAAGAAAGGAGTAAGAAAAATTCTTTGGCCTCCTACTTACCCTTAACCCGGCGTTTAACGATCTAATCAAGCATATCCTCCGTGGAGACAAGCTTCCTACTCTTGAAGATGTTTGTTCTCAAGTACAAAAGGAACAAGGTTCCCTCGGTCTCTTTTGTGGGAAGGAAGACTTGGCTACCGCAAACAAGGGAGTTTACAAGCACGATGACCGGAGAGTGATGGTGTGTGACCACTGCAAGAAGAGGGGTCATGTGAAGGACAAGTGCTGGATCCTTCCCCCTCACCTCAAGCCAGCCAAGTTCAAGGCTAATCTCTCACATGAAGGATCAAGCGGTCAAGGTTCCATTGCAGCAAACCAAGGTGGTGCGGCGGCTACGGCTATGGCGGCCTCATTTGGAGATCTTGTGAGGAAATCCAACCTGGAGGCTCTCATCAAATCCATTGCCGCACTAAAGGATTCCGGTACCACTTTCTTTGCTTCACAGCCTAGTAAAACTCTTGTTGTTGACTTGGGTGCTTCTCACCACATGATAAGTAACCCTAGTCTTATACACAACATAAAACCGACTGTATGCAATGTTACTATTGCAAACGGAGATAGAATACCAGTTAAAGGTGTAGGAGATTTGAAACTGTTTGATAAGGACTCAAAAGCTTTCTTTATGCCTACATTTACCTTTAATCTTCTATCAGTTAAACGAGCTACAACCGATTTAAATTGTTATACTATCTTTGGTCCTAACAGTGTACATTTTCAGGATATTGAGACTGGAAAGGTTCTTGGAGGAGGAGATGCTAAAGGAGATCTCTATGTCCTAGAGAAAACCACATCAAGTCCATCTAATTTGTTTTCCCTTATATCGAATCTTAGTAGTATTTCGAGTGATGTGTGGCATGCTAGACTAGGCCATCCTCACTCTAGAGCTTTTGAATTAATGTTGCCTAATGTTTCATTTGATAATTCGAGTTGTGAGCCTTGTATTCCTCGTAAACATTGCAAGTCTATTTTCCCTAAATCTACTACTATTTATGAACATTGCTTTGATTTAGTGCATTCTGATGTTTGGACTTCACCTTGCCTATCTAGAGATAATAACAAGTATTTTGTGACTTTTATTGATGAAAAATCAAAGTATACTTGGCTTACTTTGTTACCATCTAAAGATAAAGTCTATGATGCATTTGTTAATTTTCAGAATTATGTTACTAATCATTTCAATGCTAAAATAAAGGTACTAAGATCTGATAATGGAGGAGAATACATAAGTCACAAACTTAAAGCTCACTTATCCAAACATGGCATACTTCAACAAACAAGTTGTCCCTATACGCCTCAACAAAATGGTGTAGCCAAGTGAAAAGACCAACCTTTTTCTTTTTAATAATAAATAATAAATATATAATATAATATAATAATAAACTACAACTAGTGGTCCCATATCCACTAGCCACCTAACCACAATCACAATCATAAGCGGAAAACATTACCAATATCCAACAAATATAAATAGCCAATATTAATTCCAAGCATAAACTAATGATCCAAACAACATCCAAAGAACCAGCAATCCTAAACAACATTCTAGGACTCCACTCTAGCAACCTAACAGAAGCCAGACAACCAAACGAACCACTAGAACATCCTCCTCTTCATCGTCCTGATTCCACGGTCACACTTTGCCTTTACCTGCACCACAAACACATATTGCAATGCATGAGTATTTAATAAACACTCAGTAAGGCAATCCTCCCATCTACTAGGCTATACACACAAGCAATAGAGACATCTCTAACCATCAAATAGGGGTGTCAAACGGGCATGCCCGCGCCCGAACGGGCCGACCGTGACGGTCCTGTATTTTTAGTGATCCACTANATATAATAATAAACTACAACTAGTGGTCCCATATCCACTAGCCACCTAACCACAATCACAATCATAAGCGGAAAACATTACCAATATCCAACAAATATAAATAGCCAATATTAATTCCAAGCATAAACTAATGATCCAAACAACATCCAAAGAACCAGCAATCCTAAACAACATTCTAGGACTCCACTCTAGCAACCTAACAGAAGCCAGACAACCAAACGAACCACTAGAACATCCTCCTCTTC
>NC_025704.1:22897940-22940202 GCF_000633955.1 Camelina sativa | reverse complement strand
AAGGCGAACTTTGCGATGTTGGCAATTTCGCGGACCACCCGCATGACCGCGGGCGTGAGCGGACAAAATCCATTTGACCCGCAAACCAAACGGGCTATGCCCGCGAGACCCGCCAATTTTTGGGCATGAAATTAAGGGCCCATGCCCGACCCGCTATGATACCTAACGGGCCATGCCCGCGGGCCTAAGGCCCAATTTACACCCCTACCATCAACCAACAATCATTAATCAACAATCAACAATCAACAAGCCAAACAACACATAAACAAACAGATTAGAGAAATCTCCAGCTTAGATAAGCCATGGTCCTACACTTACCTTAACAAGTGATTCACAAAACTAAATACAACCAAATGAGAGGCTTTCCAATATCCAAGAACAACCAAACTTGTTCCTACAACCAATCACAACAACAAACAAATATTGAAAACAAACTGCCAGAAAAAAACAGAAAAGAACAACCTCACAAGTGAAACCACGAAATCAAAATGAACCGTTAACTTTCTAATCCCTCCGGTGAAACGCAAGGTCTATACGTCCAGAAGCTTCGCCTAAAATGTCAGCACGATCGGATCTCAGATGAAACCACCATCGATCTCGTAAAACCCGCTGGTCTCAATCCGCGAATGAGAAGAAACGCCCCACGAAACTGCCAATATCTCCTAGAATATTAACCCAAATTCACTTCTGTAAAAAGGCGAGTGTACGAAAATCTCTTAGCTACAACCATACCAAAAATCAGTACCTTTCAAAACGATTTTACCAGTCGAATCCTCCTTCTCCCAAACCCTGACAGTTCTGTTTCTCTCTTAACACTAAGGAAAGAGCTTGTTCTCCTTCTCTTTCTCCTTTGCACCAAATAACCAACACTTAACTGTCTTTCTCTCCCTCTCTCAGATGAAAATGTCGACCAAAACACCAAAGCATGAGAGGAGGCGTGAGTTGAGAAAGAGATTAGGGCTTTTTGGTTTAATTAGATTAAACCAGGATTTTATTAAACCAAAATTAATTAAAATCCACTCTTTTGGTTTACTCAACATAATCCAAACTCTATTCCCGGAACACGGATGTTACATTAAGAGAAAGAACTGGCATCTAATGGAAGTGGTGAGATCGATGATGTTTCAAACCAATGTCACCAAAAGGTTTTGGGGAGACGCCGTGATGACAGCTTGTTACCTGATCAATAGGACGCCTACTAAAGTCTTACAAGATAAATCACCATATGAGGTACCAAATAAAATTAAACCCTCTTTGGATCACTTACGCATGTTTGGGTGTGTGTGATTTGTCTTGGTACCAGGTGAACAAAGAACCAAACTCGACGCCAAAAGCACCGAATGCATGTTCATCGGCTACTCAACAAGTCAAAAGGGGTATAAATGCTATGATCCGACCACTGGCCGCTTACTTATCTCCCGCGATGTGAAGTTCCTTGAACAACAAGGATACTACGAGAAGATGGACTGGGATAGCCTAAAAGACCTATCTCAATCCGACTCCGATCGAGCAACCAACCTACGTTTCCTCCTCAATCATCTTGGTATCACACCATCATCAACTCACACTGACCACACTGATCAGTCTTCGCATGAACCGGTATCAAGTTCTACACCAACTCTTGAAGAGGAAGATCAAGAAAATGCTTCTGAGCCGCTTGTTCTTCCGACCGATGAACCTCTTGCTGAAGTGAACCAGGAGGATAGTGATCACACGAGTGCTGACATCGATGCCTCTCCACCTGAATCGAATGTGGTTTTCCCTCGACGAAGTGAACGACTTAAGTCTCATAGTCTTCCTTGACGAAGTGAATGACTTAAGTCTCATCAACGGGTTTACTACAATAATCAGGCGATGGCTCATCCAATTCAAGCTGTGTGTTCGCATGACCTTGTTCCTCAAGACCATGCTGCTTTTCTCACCAAGATCGATGCCTAGTTTGTCCCTCAAACCTATGATGAGGCTAAAGAACACATGGAATGGCTAGAGGCTGTTGATGATGAGACTAGTGCTATGATCCGTAATCATACTTGGGATGAGGCAGATCTCCCAAAAGGGAAGAAAGCGGTCAGCTCCAAATGGGTTTTCACGATTAAGTACCTAAGTAATGGTGATGTGGAGCGCTATAAGGCTCGTCTTGTTGCTCGCGGCTTCACCCAAACCTATGGCACCGATTACACGGATATGTTTGCTCCGGTCGCCAAGCTCCACACCGTCCGCGTTGTTCTCTTGCTACGAACTTGTCTTGGGATCTATGGCAGATGGACGTCAAGAATGCATTTCTTCAGGGGAGCTCGAAGAAGAGGTCTACATGCATCCTCCTCCGGGCTTGGAAAATATAGTTGCTCCGGACAAAGTTCTTCGGCTCCGCAAGGCTATCTACGGCTAGAAGCAATCTCCTCGGGCGTGGTATCATAAACTTAGCTCCACGCTGCGCACAAATGGCTTTAAGCGTTCGGAAGCTGACTACACCCTATTTACGCTCCGCACCACCGGTGGTCGCGTCGTAGTCCTTGTGTAAGTCGATGATATCATCATCTCCAGTGATGATAAAGACGGAATCTCTACCACTAAGGCTCTTCTTCACTCTGCATTTGATATTAAGGATCTTGGCAAACTCAAATACTTCTTGGGATAGAAATCACTCGCTCTCCGGAAGGGTTGTTCCTCTCTCAACGAAAGTATACGCTGGATTTGCTCAAAGAAACTGGTAAGCTTGGCGCCAAACCAGTCTCTACACCACCTTAAGAGGGTTACCAGGTCAAGCGAAAGGGGGAGATGAAGAAAACACAGAATGCTCCGGCAAACAAGTTGGCCGAGCCATATGAGGATGTGGGGAGATACCGTAGGTTGGTGGGGAAGTTGGTCTATCTTACTATCACAAGACGGGATCTTTGCTATGCGGTGAATCAAGTTAGCCAACATATGAAAGCACCAACAAACTTCGATTGGAACACGGTAGAGAGGATTCTTTGTTATCTCAAGGGTAGTCCGGGGCGAGGCATTTGGATGGGAAATAACAACAATACTGAACTTGTTGGTTACTGCGACGCGGACTACGCTGGTGATACAATGGATAGGAGGTCCACGACAGGGTATTGCACATTTGTTGGAGGCAATCTAGTAACCTGGAAGTCGAAGAAACAGAAAGTTATATCTCAATCAAGTGCCGAGTCGGAATATAGGGCTATGAAAAAGCTAACCAACGAGCTCACATGGCTCAAAGGCCTCCTCAAGGATCTTGGAGTGGAGCCTGATCAACCAATCACTATGCATTGTGACAACAAGGCAGCAATACACATAGCAACCAACTCCGTCTTCCATGAAAGGACAAAGCATATTGAGGTAGATTGCCATAAAGTGCGAGAAAAGATTGAAGAAGGTGTAGTCTTACCGTGTTACACTCCAAGCAAAGATCAATTGGCGGACATCTTCACCAAAGCCACAAGTCCTCAGATTTGCGAATACATTTCCAGCAAGCTTGTACTAGTAGACCCTACTCATCCGTGAGAAACTCCTCTTTTCCTTAGCATAGTTTTGTCCCATGTGGTTTTCTATGTTAAGGTTTTTAACGAGGTGATCTTCCGCGGTTTCCAAGCTTAGCCATTGACCATGAGCTACTTGAGACGTGAGTGTGTCCGTACGGTCGTCCGTGCAGGTACCAATAAGGCCGAGTCGTATTGAGCATAGAGAGAAGTGATGAGGCCGAACTACTTACCAAAGCCTATTAGAATGATCTCGAAGAAACAAGGGAGCCATTGGAGGATAAGGCCACGGGTTGTTTCCCTTTGGGAGACCAAGTCACGTCGCTATCACCCTTGGGATTCCTTCCTTCTCTCTCTTTATGTCCCTATCTACAAGTTGTCGATTGTATAAGGGGGTAGCCCTAGTTTTTCTTTCTATATAAGGCTCTTAGCCGACATTGTAACACATATACTAATAGAATCTCATGTTTAAAATATTCTCTCTACCCACCTTACTTTCTTTCTCACAAGCTTTGCTCTTTACTTCCGCTTAAACAACTTAAAACAACAATTGTAAAATCCGCGAACCAAAATCTCGGTTTAGGGGGTTGCATCGGTTGATGCAAGGTTGGTTTTCTGCGGACGAGTTTTAGTTAAACACTGCGTTTTGGGTTAGGAAAACCCTTAACTCGAGTTGTTATCTCATTAGTCGTGTTTTAGCCGCTTTTGACAGAAAACAAAAGAGAGAAAAAGTTCCCTTACTGTTCTTGAGTGTTTGGAGGCATTTCTGGTGATTGGAGGCATTTCTTGTAGAGATCTGTAGCTGAGATTGTTGTAGGAGCTTCCTAGGAGCGTGTTCTTGCTTGTTTA
The DNA here is from genome assembly GCF_000633955.1 of Camelina sativa. Classification (NCBI taxonomy): domain Eukaryota; kingdom Viridiplantae; phylum Streptophyta; class Magnoliopsida; order Brassicales; family Brassicaceae; genus Camelina; species Camelina sativa. The sequence goes on along the minus strand of NC_025704.1, from coordinate 22,935,868 downwards.
AGGTTCAGAAACTTCTTGGCAAAGGTAAAGACAAAGTGTGATCGTGGAATCAAGGCAATGAAGAGGAGAATGTTCTAGGGACTCTATTGGTTGTTGCCTGGCATTGCTAGGTTGCTAGAGTTGGGTCATTAGAAACATTGCTAGGTTGCTGGTTCTATGATTCTTGTTGGTTGAATTTTGGATATTGATTATGTTATAATTATTGGATTATTATTGGATATTTATTGGTTATTGGTATTGGTATTTCCGCTGTTGATTGTGATTGTGGTTAGGTGGCTAGTGGATATAGGACCACCAGTTGTAGTTTTATTATTATTATTATTATTATTATTATTATTATTATTATTATTATTATTAAATTTTCACCTTACTCGTGGGAAGTTTAGGATTTATCTCAAACTCCGGTCTCATCAGAGGATTTTCCATATGAGTCGGTGTACTCAAATTTGCATTTTGTTTTCTGAAGGGATGTCTCTCAACAGGGTGATCGTGATCAACTTCTTCAATTACCATGACTTTTATGGGCAATTTGGAAGGCCATAAATATATTTGTTAAGGTTTAGATATCGAGACGAATGATATAATTGATCAGCTTTGGGCGATAAGTTAGGCTGGGAAGAGGTGCTATCTTTTACGGCGGTCATGTCGGCTCCATCTCCGTCCTCGGATATCCAGGTTTCTTCACCTTGTTGTCAAATTTATGGTTCTTGGAAAGCAACCATTGAGCATTCATGATTGGGCTGGTGGTGTTGCGTTGGTGAGGAGCGAACCTTGTTGTTGGGGGCCAAGTGTCTAAGACGGAGCCCCTCCCCCCTGCATTTAGAGTTAGAAGTGTTGTTGTGGACCATGGAGCGGATACGTGCTGAGTTACTCACTATGGTGCATTCCCCTGACTATTGGCCATCCTTCTCCAACTTGCTCGATGAGTTTAATTCGCTGGAGTTTTTTACACTATTCTCCATCTCTTCGATCCCGCATGCGACAAATTCGAAGGCAAATTGTCTTGGCCGTGCTTCGCATTCTCTTATCTCTGAAGTTTCTTTTGTAAACTCTTTCCCTCTGGCTTGGATAACTAACCGAAGAAATCCTTTTAATTTATTGTTTGGTTGAAAAAAAAAATAGATACACTTTTAATTAAAGAAAATAGTTGTAGATGAGTTTAAAAGTAATAAAATTAAATTAAATTTAACAATGAATATATATTTAATTTTTTGTATGTAAAAACAATTTATAAAAGTAAAGAGATAAACTTTTAGTTATAGAAAATAGTTGTTTGTTTTTTTGCTATAATACACTAATGTATATCCATTTACAAATCTACTGTCTACGTTACCACTAAAAATTTATTTGTACACACAAATATATTTTACTGTTAAAATAGACTATTTAGTCTTAACTACTACCAACAAATTGTCTTTATGAACACATTAAATAACCTATTATATGTCTCTTCACTTTAACATTTTTATAGTTACAAAAATTCATACGTTAATCTTACATACTTCTATCATATACTCCCTCCGTTTCAAAATATAGGATGTTTTAAGCAAAGCACGCAGATTAAAAAGTCTTTACTTTTAACAATTTAAACCAATCAGAAACAAAACTGCATAATATAAAATAGTAAACTAATCTAAAAGTTGCATTAAAATTTGAAAGCATCCTATATTAAGAAACAAAAAACTTCTCTAAAACATCCTATATTTTGAAACGGAGGGAGTATATTACAATAGCAGTCCTTTGAATAAATTATTTGATTGGTGAAAAAAATATGAGACGATCTATTTTTTTTCAACAATATTTTTCTTTATGTAAAGGTGAACATCTACATTATTTTAGAAACAGTAACTAATTGTATAATTTTTACAATCATTTTTTTTATCTTATATAAAAAGTAATATTTTTCTTGTAATATAGCAACTTAAAATTAAAATAAGTAAACAATATTATAATTTGAAATTTTATGATATATCTATATATAATTTATCTTATAATTAGATTTTAAATAAATTTAGGTTTTATTTTATCTATTTACTTTTATATAAAACCTTTTTAAGTTAGGTTTTGAATTTTTATATTATTTTTTTTTTTAAAATTAATAATGATTTGACATGTGTCAACATCTGAATGATATAATTGACATGTGTCGCGATTTTGTTAATGAGTAATTTTGTCATCAAAATTTGATGGGGAGCAGAATATTTCTTAACGATGTTTTTGTTTTAGTCCCAGGCCAGACGTAAAAACTCTCTGCCTTGTTAGAAGTAGAGTCTTAGGATTGAACCCACAGCCCTCATTTATAGTTCATTGGTGCTTGATTAATATTTGTTAAAAAATGAAGAATCTAAGTCTAAAGCATTGTGTCACTTGAAAGCATCTTTTTCTTGTGTAAAACTTGTATGATCATTGTTGCATCTCGATATTATTGGACATTAACATGATCATAAATTATCTTTCTTATGGACTATGAATGCTAGCTCATGGAACTTCTATTTGGGTTAACAGTCTCTTTTTGCCACTCTATTTGTTTAACCCAATCTATTGCCCTGCCTTTAAACTCCAGCCTTTTCTTTCAAGCCTTGTGTTGATTTGTTGAGTGAGGACTCTTTGTTGATAATGGTTTAGGTTGTGGAATCTTGAGAGTATTGAGAACGACAGAGAACTGGCTCTTGTTTTAGCAAGGTTTTTAATTATTATAATTTCATAACTAGCTAGTAAGACTGGTTTTGAAAGAAATAGGTGGTTAGAATGTTGATATGGGTTCAGGTTTGGGAACATGAAAGAATAAAAGGGAAACAAAGGTTTACTTGGTCAAAAGAAAAGAAAGGTCTCTAAGGTAAAGACTGGTTAAAAGTTCTAAGTCTCAAAGAAAAGGGATAGAAAGTCTTGTTATAGTCTCCTCGAATCAAAAAAGAAAAAAAGTAAAGAAAAGTCAAACAAGATTAGGAGTGTAGCAAAGAAAGAATAAGAAAGAAAGGGAGCTAGTGTTTAAAATAAAAAGTAGCCTTAGAGATTTATAAAAACAAGTAAGATCAGAAGTTACAAAGGGAGTTTAAGAGTTGAAAAGCTAGTTTTTGGGTTGAAAAGAAAGAAAAGAGGAATGAAGATAGGGTAGAAAAGCTTCTAGATGGGTAGAACATCAAGAGCTAAGCTTTGTATGCCCAAATTTTTCTTGTCTTAGATTGGTTTCACAACTGTCTAGCATTCCTTCTTGTTGGAGAGTTAGCCACCTAAAAGTTCCATTGCCAACCACTTTAATAAAAACCTTTTCCTTTGAACCGATTGAGCTTAATTCATTTTTCATTTGCAAGATCACACCAAATACTTTAATGAATGCAAAAGAGATGTTAAATAGGATTGCAAGTCTTTACCAATAGATAGAAACTAGAGTGGTGATTGTGATAAGCTTAGAAAAATATTTGTAAGCCCTTTGATTGATTTTTAGCACCATTGAATTGCATTTAAGGACTGTGGTTTGAATCCTTTGTTTATACTATTTGGTTTTGAATCTCACTTTCAACCTCTCTTTCTTACTTTGGGGGAGTTGATATATTGTGTTTTTGTCAGATTTAAAGCTTCATTTCTCTTAGTTTTTCATCAATTTGCATTGATGATTAGGTCCACAGGTGCATATTTGCATTGTTTTTGTCCCTTATAGGTTCATGGAGTGGATCATTGAGTTTTGTTGGAGTCAAATGGAGCAAAAAGGAGCTAAAATAAGGAGAATGGATCAATGGAGATATAAAAGAGATGTAGGAGACGTCAAAGAATCATGAGAAGAATGACCAAAGAAAGATGAAGAGAAAGAAGAGAAAGGAAGATACAGAACCAGTCAAAATCGTCTCAAAGATCGTCTCGGATAACGATCTTTAGTTGAGATTTAGCTTCATGTATCTTCATAAACGTTATAGAAATTTGAGTTAGCTTTCTAATGGTGATTAGTTCAAGCGAATCGGAGCTACTATGCAAGAGTTATAGCGGTTTTAGTGGATATAAGTCATTCTGGCGCTGAAAAGGGCAAGGAGTGAAGGAGGAGTAATCCAGACGCACTAAACTGGCATATCCTTTGTCCAAAGGGTGTTCGTGGATCTCATTTGGCTAAATAACTTCGGGCAAAGCACAACCGTAGCATCCCCTTCAGCCATACACCTTCGGCCAAACAATGATTGAAGTACCCCATCCGAGTCCAATTCCAGATTCGTTAAACGGCTTCCGGCATCGGCCAAACAACGACCGTAGCTCCCCATCGACCACCAGCTACGGCGAAAGCACAACCGAAGCCACTTGTCCACACGTGAATCCATTCTGTAACCCAGGTTTGACCCGGTTTGTCCTGAGTTGACCCGGTTCCCTTATTTTTCTCAATAAATACACTAAACCTAGTACAGAGACATCTGATCTTTTGTTTAGCAATTTTTAGGGTTATTAAGCTTGTTTATTCTAAGTTTGTTGGACCCTTTGTTTATTTTCAAGTTGTTAATAGTGATATTTTTTTGATATCTTCTATTCTGAAATCTCTAATTATGATTTCACAAAGATCAAACCTCTACCTTTGAGTGATCATAACCATGAGTGAGTAGTCTTTTAGAGTCTTTGGGTTTCGGTAGATTAGGATGATTTAGGAGTTGGATTATGGAGTTTATGGTTATATTGTTTTAGATCCTTGCTTATTGGTTGCTAATAAAGCTAGATCAGCCTTGATCATGTTGATTCTAGACTTTAGGAATTTCATGCCCAGAAGGTGTTTGATGAAATTTCTGAACCAAAATTTTCAAGTGCTTTGCATTCCTTACCTTTGGAAATTGTTAACTAGGGTGCTTAGTTGCTAGATAGACCTGATTCTAATGCTTATTGATCACTAAATTTTCGTTGGAAAAAGTTGATGATTGATTGATAAGTAAAGGGATTAATTGCATGGAAATGTGTTAGTCTTGCTATTGTTCTGTTGCCTAGGGATCATGCTTAGTTTAAGTTGTTTGATGCTCCATAATCCATCTCTTATTTCACTCGTAATCAATCACATTAACCGTGAGATTCTCAGTTTTTGTTGAGTTGATTTTCTATTTTCTTCTTGGTTTAATTGTTTGAGCTTCTTATGATTTGTTTGCTTTGCTTAAAAGATTGTTCCAAAACCCATTCTCTTGTTTAAAATTAGATTAAGCAGCTTTGTGCATTCCTAGTGTGTTGATCATTGCAAACTGAGGTTCGATAATTTAATTGACAGAAATATACTACATCAAAAGCTCCAGAAGATAATGGGTCAGTTCTTCGCATGGTCATTTAGAACCTGTTCATTTAAAAGATTGAGATTTTTGATCGCCATAAAAACAGATAGGTTGACAATACGTCTTTTATCTTCAAGATGTTGTCAAGAGTTAGACGTAACTCTTTTTCTCCATACACTGTATTGAATCCTACTAACTGATTAACGTTTACAAATACATTTTCAAGGATACACAAAGTATCATCCTTTTAGACTTTCCATTCGAGAATTCTACCATCTTTAGTTGTCCATATGAGAGAAATTCATGTAAAGCCATTTCCGTTACTCTATTTCTAGTAATCACTCCCTTAAAAGAATATTTTTGTATGGTTATGTAAACTTTGAATTATTAATCAGCAATAATATTGTGCATGATTTAACTTCGCAGAGCCGTGTTATCTATTGCTTGAGCATACCGAAAGATCTGTAGCGGGTTTGGCTGGACATCAAAGAGGAATCAAAGATTAAATTTGGATGCTTCTGTCATTGCTCCTTATCTAGTGTCTCTGGCCCGTTTTACATCTCTAGTGGCAGCTAATGCGCTATCACGAGTAATAGGAAGTCTAGTGTTAAAAATTTTCTTTGTACATCACACTTCTTTGTGGCATGACATATGTGAGTTAGCTAAAACGGATGAGTATATAAAACGGATGAGTATATAAAACGCGTAGGGCGCTTGGCAAGTTCGAGCCCTAAAGAACCAAACTCTTGGCAGGACGGATTTTTATGCTACAAAAATTGGGTGGTGATTCCGCTTAATTCTCTGTTGGTGCTCCAACTCCTTCGTGAGCATCATGACACACACCTATGGGTGGCTATTCAGAGGTATTAAAAACTTGAAAACGCATCACTCGATAGTTTTATTGGTCGGCTTTGCATCGCGGCTTGAAACAATATGTGGCGGAATGTGAACTATGTCAGCGAGCCAAGTCCACTTCTCCCGCTCCGACAGGGTTACTCCAGCCATAACCAAATCCGGAAAAGGTGTGGGAGGAAATGTCAATGGACTTTGTTGATGGGATACCATGCTCGGATCGTCATACAACTATTATGGTTGTTCTCGACAGGCTGACTAAGTTGGCCCACCTAGTTCCATTGTCACATCCATATACGGCTAAGAAGGTAGCTGCAGAGTTTGTGGAAGAAGTTGTGAAGATGCATGACCTATCATGGTCAATCGCCATTGACCGAGACCCCTTGTTTGTTAGCTTTTTTGGGAGGAATTTTGGAAATTGGCCGGAACGAAGCTATGCATGTCGTCGGCATATCATCCTTAGTCGGATGGACAAGCTGAGGTCGTAAACCGTTGCATTGGTTCTTTCAGAGATTTGTTCAAAACCAGCCTACACAATGGAGCTCACTTTTGTCTTGGGCTCAATTGTTGTAAAATACGACCTATCACTCTTCGACGGGGATGACTCTGTTTCAATCTCTCTATGGTTGCACCCAGCTGGCGATTCCATCACATAGAGTGGGTTCATCGACTCTTGCGGAGATCGGTGAGCAGCTCGCGTCTCGTGATGAGCTATTGGTGGAGCTCAAACACCAACTCCATAAGGCTAACAATAGGTCCAAGCAGCTTCTGGATGCCAAGTGTAACATCCCGTTTTCATAATTTTAGAAATTGGTCGGTTTGATTTAAGTTCTCCCGGTTTAGAGTCGGTTTTGAGAAACCCTAAGAGGGTGTTCTTTTCTGATGTTTCGGTCAAGTTAGCTTGAAGGTTGCTTTTGATTGTTTGACTTGTTGTAGGATGTTGCTAGGCTGTTGCAGACGCAAGGAGAGCGTCTTTTATGTTTGTAGTTGTTTTTGTGAATCACTTGGATAAGGCGAGTGCGTGACCATGAGTTTATCTGAGCAATTGGGTTGGTTTGTTATGTTTTATTTGTGTTGGTACTCTTCATTTGCTTGTGTGTATAGCTCGAAGGTGTGAGGATCGCCTCAATGGGTATTTCGGGTAAAACTCACGCATCTCATTGTGTTTGTGGTGAAGGTAATGTGTAGCATGGAATTATGGCGATGAGGAGGAGGATGATCTAGGGTCTCAATTGTTGTTTTGTGTTTTTGTTAATTTGTTGTTGGAACCTTGTTTAGAAGTATGCTAGATTGCTGGTTTATATTGGTTATGATTTGTATTGTATTTTAATATATTAGAGGTAGTTTTATATGTCTTCTGCTGTTTATGTTGGGTTATTGTTGGTTTATTGGTTGGGATGTAATTAAATATCATGGTGTTGTAAAATTAGAGAGTTCAAAGTGTAGAATCTCTTATTCTTATTTCATAGAATTGATAGAGGTTACATATATATATAGTAAAGTCTAGGCCTTATCACAATAGGAAACACAAAACACTTAAGCCGACATAAGCTAAGGCTAATGGCCGATGGGCCTCCTTGTCTTGACCGATGGGCTTCAAGTCTTGGACAGCCTATGGGCCGTGTATAGGCTTGGTTATGGAGTCCATCCTTAAGTGGTTTATAACACTCTCCCTTGGATGACATAACCATGCCGATGCTAAGGGATCGATGCAATACGCTTGGGGGTTGCTGCCTCATTAAAACCTTACCAGGAAAACCTAGTGGGACAAAACCATGGTGAAGGAAAAAGAGTACAGCACGCATTGCTCCCCCTGTTCTAAGCATCCCTGAAGTCCTTAAGTCTCCGCATTCCAATCTGGTGCATGAGCTTCTTGAATGTTGTTATCGGCAATGCTTTGGTGAAGAGATCGGCTGAGTTGTCGAATGATTGAACTTGTACTACTTGAACTTGTACTACTTGTTGCATGGTTTAGATTGGTTATGATTTGTATTGTATTTTATTATATTAGAGGTAGCTTTATATGTCTTCTGCTGTTTATGTTGGGTTATTGTTGGTTTATTGGTTGGGATGTAATTAAATATCATGGTGTTGTAAAATTAGAGAGTTCAAAGTGTAGAATCTCTTATTCTTATTTCATAGAATTGATAGAGGTTACATATATATAGTAAAGTCTAGGCCTTATCACAATAGGAAACACAAAACACTTAAGCCAACATAAGCTAAGGCTAATGGCCGATGGGCCTCCTTGTCTTGACCGATGGGCTTCAAGTCTTAGACAGCCTATGGACCGTGTATAGGCTTGGTTATGGAGTCCATCCTTAAGTGGTTTATAACACTCCCCCTTGGATGACATAACCATGCTGATGCTAAGGGATCGATGCAATATGCGTGGGGGTTGCTGCCTCATTAAAACCTTACCAGGAAAACTCAGTGGGACAAAACCATGGTGAAGGAAAAAGAGTACAGCACGCATTGCTCCCCCTTTTCTAAGCATCCCTGAAGTCTATAAGTCTCCGCATACCAATTNTAGTAAAGTCTAGGCCTTATCACAATAGGAAACACAAAACACTTAAGCCGACATAAGCTAAGGCTAATGGCCGATGGGCCTCCTTGTCTTGACCGATGGGCTTCAAGTCTTGGACAGCCTATGGGCCGTGTATAGGCTTGGTTATGGAGTCCATCCTTAAGTGGTTTATAACACTCTCCCTTGGATGACATAACCATGCCGATGCTAAGGGATCGATGCAATACGCTTGGGGGTTGCTGCCTCATTAAAACCTTACCAGGAAAACCTAGTGGGACAAAACCATGGTGAAGGAAAAAGAGTACAGCACGCATTGCTCCCCCTGTTCTAAGCATCCCTGAAGTCCTTAAGTCTCCGCATTCCAATCTGGTGCATGAGCTTCTTGAATGTTGTTATCGGCAATGCTTTGGTGAAGAGATCGGCTGAGTTGTCGCATGATTGAACTTGGACTACTTGAACTTCTCCGGCCTTTTGTAGTTCATGTGTGAAGAAGAACTTCGGTAATATGTGCTTCGTCCGATCTCCCTTGATGTAACCTTCCTTGAGCTGTGCGATGCAAGATGTATTGTCTTCATAGATAACGGTTGCTCTCTTGTCATCATCCATGCCACTATCAGTCCGAATATGTTGAGTCATCGACCTTAACCAAACACACTCACGGCTGGCTTCATGAATTGCTAGAATCTCCGTGTGATTAGACGAAGTGGCCACTATGCTTTGCTTCACAGAACACCATGAGATCGACGTACCACCGTTTATGAATACATAACCGGTTTGAGACCTTGAGTTGTATGGATCCGATAAGTAACCTGCATCAGCAAAACCAAATAAACCTTTCTTGTTATAGTTAGTATAAAATAAACCAAAGTCTATCGTTCCTTGTAGGTAACGCAGAACATGTTTAATACCATTCCAGTGCCTTTTGGTCGGACAAGAACTAAATCTTGCTAGGAGGTTCATGGCAAAATATATGTCTGGTCTAGTGTGGCTAGCCAAGAACATTAAAGCTCCTATAGCACTGAGGTATGGCACTTCAGGACCAAGAACTTCTTCATTGTCCTTCTTTGGACCAAATGGATCTTTATCCAAGTCAAGGCTTCTCACAACCATTGGGCTGGTCAATGGGTGAGCCTGGTCCATATTAAACCTCTTGAGTACCTTTTCTGTATATGCCATTTGATGCACAAGGATTCTATTATTTATGTACTCAAGTTGCAGCCCAAACAGAATTTAGTTTTACCTAGGTCTTTCATTTCAAATTCTCTCTTTAAATACTCTACTGTTTGGGCGATTTTACCAGGGGTTCCAAGTATGTTTAAATCATCAACATACACTGCTATAAGAACAAACCCTTTGTTTGCAAACTTCTTAATAAAAATACATGGACTGATCGGGTCATTCCTATAGGCTTCCTTAGTTAAATACTCACTTAATCGATTATACCACATTCGACCACTCTGTTTCAGTCCATAAAAGGATTTGTTCAGCCTAATACAGTACTGTTCTCGAGAACCACTCTTATCTTTGAGCTCAATACCCTCTGGTAATCTCATATAAATTTTATTATCCAGTGGACCATATAAGTATGCGGTTACAACATCTATTAACCGCAAATCTAGTTTTTCTCTTATAGCCAGACTTATTAAGTACCTAAATGTTGTTGCATCCATCACAGGGGAGTATGTCTCCTCATAGTCTATTCATGGTCTTTGAGAGAATCCTTGTGCTACAAGCCGTGCCTTATATCTCACGATTTTATTACTCTCATTTCTCTTCCTTACAAAGACCCATTTATGACCAACTGGCTTTATATTAGGTGTTGTCCTTATGATTGGACCAAACACACTTCTCTTCTTTAAAGAGTTTAACTCCACGTCAATGGCTTCTTTCCATTTTAACCAATATTTTCTTTGAGTGCACTCTAATATAGACGTGGGTTCATGATCCTCATGTATCTCAAGTGCTACCTTGTATGCAAATATTTCATTGATGTCGACATCCTTATGGTTCCATTGAATTCCAGACATGATATAATTGATTGAGATCTCATTATTATTAATACCTTCAGGTTCTTGAGGTTCAGCGTCCCAAACCTCATTTTGTACCTTAGGATTTGCTGCGGCCATGTCTGTAATTTCCTTAACCTCGGTCTGTTTTGCACCTTTAGACTTCCGAGGATTCTTATCTTTGGAACCTATGGTCTACCTCATTTCAAACGTGGCTTAGAATCTGTAGAAACTTGATTATTGTGTTCCTTTTTGAACATCAATACGTACTGGTGCATTACAAGCTGGTATGTACGATTTTGTTACTCTCTTTGGGTCAGCAAAGGAATCTTGCAATTGATTAGCTAGCTTCTGTAAATGAATAATCTTTTGAACCTCTGCATCACATGCTAGAGTTCGAGCATCTTGCCAATTAAAGGATGTTTGATTCCATGTTAATTCTTTAACCAGCTTGCTAGTCTCACCACCTAACATAGGGAATTCGGACTCAACAAAGTGACAGTCCGCGTATCTGGCCTTAAATAAATCTCATGTGGTCGGCTCAAGATACTTTATAATAGTGGGAGAATCATATCCAACATATATTCTCATCCTCCTTTGAGGTCCCATCTTAGTTCTCTGTGGTGGAGCAATAGGTACATAAGCGGCACACCCGAATGTTTTGAGATGGGATATGTCTGGCTCATGACCCATTAATAGTAGGGATGGATAATATTTGTGTTCACTAGATGGCCTGATGCGTATAAGTTATGTTGCATGTAAGACTACGTGTCCCCAAGCCGACATAGGGAGCTTCGATCTCATTAACAATGGCCGAGCTATCAATTGTATTTGTTTAATGAAAGATTCAGCTAATCCATTTTGTGTATAGACATGTGCCACAGGATGTTCCACACTCACCCCCATGGACATATAGTAATCATTAAACGCTTGGGATGTAAATTCACCAGCATTGTCTAGACGTATAGCCTTAAGTGGAAAGTCTGGAAAATGTGCTCTTAGTCTTATAATTTGAGCCAACAGCCTAGAAAATGTTAGGTTCCTTGTGGATAACAAGCAAACGTGTGACCATCTGGTTGATGCATAGATCATAACCATAAAATATCTACACGTCCCACAAGGTGGGTGTATTGGTCTACATAAATCAACTTGTATCCTTTCCAGAAAGTTTAAAGTCTCTTTATTGACTTTTACTGGTGATGGCCTTATGATAAGTTTCCCTTGTGCACATGCTACACACGTGAGATGTTTAGGGATAACTTTTCTTTCTTTAAGAGTGTGCACATTCGAATTCTTAATCAGTTTACGCATCATATTTGAACCCGGATGGCCAAGCCAGTCATGCCATAGAGTGAATTGCTCATTGAAAATTTTATTCTTTGCCAAGTTAGCTTCTATCATGTTAATCTTAGCATGGTATAAACCAGTGGCTAGTCCAGGTATAGTCTCTAGGACCTTCTTATGCCCATTCACGATTTCAGTAATGTATAGAAATTCTTTGTTTCCTTCACCCTTTGTTTCAACATGATAATCATTCAATCGAATGTCTTTAAAGCTCAATAAACTTCTCTTAGAGCTGGGTGAGTACAAGGCATCACTTAGTTCAATATGTGTGCCATTAGGTAATAATATGTGTGTTTGGCCGTAGCCTTCTATTAAGCTTGCTATACCCGCAATTGTACTAACATTGGCATTTTTTATTGTGAGATTAATAAAATATATTTTGTCCATCAAAATTATGTGGCTGGATCCACTATCCACCACAAGTACACTCTTGTCCTCAGCCATTTCTATATAGGACAATAATTTATGTTTTAATATTAATAACACAATTATATAAAATAAAATCCTTGAATTTAAACCAAAATAATTATCCATACATGATGTGATCACGGGATCGGTCCTTCGGCCAAGAACACTCGCAGCCCTCGGACACTACCCGGCCACCACTCGGACGCCTCTCAAACTCTCGGACAACCTGTACTGGCGACCAGGAGCTAGCGTAGGCGACCAACGAGGCATCATTCAACCCCCAAGGATCATCAAGGCGGAGCAAGACAAGTCACCAAAGGACATTTCAACCCAAGCTCACCCCCCCCCCATGGCTCATGGCTAGCATCATCAATGAAGAGCCTTGAGTCTTGACCAGCTTTGGGAAGCTTGATTCGCGTGTCTTCACCATCACACTAGTGTGAAGACACCCCTAAACCATTAGAAGTAGCTGTACTCTTTTTCCTACTTTGGGTATGTCCCAATGGGTTTACCAAAGAGGTTTTAACGAGGCAGCGACCCTAGTGCATCTCCACTTCGTTCCCACTTGGCTCGTGATCTTGAAACATTTAAAGAGAGACTTAGGAGCCAAGGAAGTGAAGATTATTTCACCACGTCCCAGCCAATGACGTGGCCACCCTATCCCCTTCCCTTCTTTTCTTTTGAATTTCTTCTAGATCCCTCTATGACCGTTAGATTGGTCTTTGCTTTGCTTTATCTTTGCTCTTGATTTTTGGCCATGTGTATGGTTTAGATCATGGCCACGTCTCTAGGGTTTTAGAGTCTCCTTATGTAAGCCTCACTATATAAAGGCATCAACCCTCATTGTAAAAATCAGAATTGAAGTATTGAATTAAATTTCACAAGAGAGAATCTTGTTCTTGTCTCACCTCTCTCCTTAGTCCAAGTCCGGGACTTGACTACCGAGAAACCCTAGCCGATCTCGAACCGGGTTCGACATCGACTAGTTGACCGTATCACGGGCCGAGCCATCTCCCGTGTGTCGTCGCATCAAACCACCTTCGCGTCCATCCCTACCGTATCACGTCCGGTTCCTACCATTCGTTGTACTTCCGCTTCGACTCCACCTTCCTTATCGCATCACCGAGAATCCTTACCGCAACACCAAGGATTCTTACCGCCGCGTTGCCGAGAGCCGTTCTCGCAGTTTACCTTCAAACTCCGGGAACCGATCTCCGCATCGTCCGTATCGCGACCGCGACTGCTCGACCGAAGCCGAGACCAAAGGCCGGATCTCTCGATCCGCTTGTTCGTTTCAGCTCATCTCTCGCTCCCACCGTTTGTTTCCTCACTGGATTCAAATGTCCGAGCCTTGTCTGAGGAAAGCCTCATCTAGTTTCCTCGGCCCGAGAGAGTTTCGTTCCGTCCGTCCGCATCGACCGTCCGTCCGTGCGACTCGGTAGACGACCGCGTCCGGCGGACACATCAATACATAACCGCAATTTAAAGCATAAAAACATAGAAATTAAACCAAAGCAAAAACCGAAATTAGGTCATCATCCTTAAGGAAATCGGAAGTTTCATATGCTAGTGAATCATCATTCTCATGGTCGAAGTCACCTTCACCATCGAGATGCACATAGTTGGCTTCTGGGTTCTTCTTTAAAATCTCTTGATATGCATCAATAAGGTGCTTGGGTGTTCTGCAATTCTTTTCCCAATGGTTAGACATACCACATCGGTGACAAACCGATTTAGCCTTGAATTGTGGTTTCAAAGGACCCACGGCCCCTACCACCACGGCCACGGCCTCCACGGCCATAAACATCAAAGCGGCTAGCTTGGTATTGTCCACGACCACCACGTCCTCTACCACCACGGCCACGGCCATAGTGTCTTTCTCTGTGGACATAGTTGGTCTCCTTGGGCTCTTTAGGCTCTTTAGGATTTTTCTTTGCCAAATCAACCTTGTGTGCTTCTGGTAATGGGGCTGTACCAGGAGGTCTCATTGCACTATTCATCATCAACAGCTCATTGTTCTTCTCAGCTAGCTGTAAACACGAGATTAGGTCCCCATAGGTGTCAAAACCCTTTTCACGATACTGTTGCTGAAGTAGTATGTTGTTAGTGCTAAAAGTAGACAATGTCTTCTCTAGCAGCTCTTTCTCGGTCTCCTCAGTACCACACAACCTAAGGAGTGAGACAATCCTGAAAAGCTCTGAGTTATACTCATCCACGGATTTGTAGTCCTGGATCCTTAGGTTTTTCCAATCAAACTCAGCCTTTGGTAGGAGCACCGTCTGTTGGTGTCCGTATCTGCGTTTAAGCTCTGTCCAAAGGCCAAGAGGATCTTCAATGGTGAGGTACTGATTCTTGAGACTCTCAGCAAAGTGATGGCGCATATGCATAATGGCCTTGTACTTTTGCTTGTCAGTACAGTCAAAATCTTCCTCAATGCATTCAAACAAATCCTTTGATTTCAGATGGATCTTAGTATCCAATGCCCATTGCAAGTAGTTGTCTCCAAAAGCATTCAAGGCAGCATAGTCTAAGTTGTTGAGCCTTGCCATCTGCATAACACAGAAATAGACAACCGATCATTAGCATGCGGTAATAAGAGACCAATCCATGCAATAAATTTTAAACTTAGGTCATGCGGTATTTGAGACCGAAACATGCCTTAGGCCATGCGGTATTTGAGACCGAAACATGCCTTGCCTTTTACTCAAATTTCGTGGTTTAATTCATGCATGCAAGACAACAAACCTAGATAGAATACTAGCATGCAATAATTTCCTTTTTACTAGATAGAATTTCCTTTTCTTAAGTTTTCCTTTTCCAATTAGGATTTTAGTAAATGTTTTTCTAGGCTTTTAGATAACTACTTGAATTAATTTAGAAGTTATCCTAATCTATGTTTTAACAATCCTAGAACAAGTCTATGAGTTCCAGTTTTATGTTTCATGCATCCGAAATTTTACAAGAACTGTTTATGTTATAATTGATTCAATATTGTTTCTATGTAAGTTTTGATTTTTATAATCCTAAAAATAATTCTATCCAATTCGATTTTAGGATTCAAGCAGTCGAAATATGCAGAGACAATTTATGCGATGATCTATTCTCTAAACACCCTTAACATGATCCGATTTTTAATACTCAAGATGCATGCAACACAATAAACAACCAAACAATAACAATCAACCAAATTTTAATCATGATATAGTAGATTCAATTCACAAGAAATCTAACAACCTAAACATTATACAATCCGATTTTTAAAGTTTTAGGATTTAGAGATCTCAAGGTTTGTTAGTTGTGTACTTGCATGTTTAGGGTTCAATAGTTTTAAGATCATGTTCGATTATATGTGTCAAATAGGTTTGATATTACCTTAACACCAATAGGGGTTGACCGGTTTTGATCTGGGAGCTAAAGACCTTAGATTTTCCCTTGATCACGAACCACGAACCACGATCTGGTACTAGACAATGAACCGATCACGAACAGGATCACAAACAGCGCCCTTCTCACGAACAGAAACCAAACCGCTCACGTACAAGACTACGAACCTCGAACTACTTTTAGATAGAACTTTGATCACGAGCACATGCTGCTTAAACTGATCTCGAACAAGAACTAGTCACGAACAGGGGTTGATCGTGAGCTAGTGTGGGAAGAAGGGTTTGGGAAGAACAAAAGAGGAGAGGCGGCGGTTTAGGGTTTATAGGGTTTTACTCAGCTGTATCTCTAAGGCAATCGTGCTGATAACGTGTTGTAAAATTAGAGAGTTCAAAGTGTAGAATCTCTTATTCTTATTTCATAGAATTGATAGAGGTTACATATATATAGTAAAGTCTATGCCTTATCACAATAGGAAACACAAAACACTTAAGCCGACATAAGCTAAGGCTAATGGCCGATGGGCCTTCTTGTTTTGACCGATGGGCTTCAAGTCTTGGACAGCCTATGGACCGTGTATAGGCTTGGTTATGGAGTCCATCCTTAAGTGGTTTATAACACATGGGGTATTTAATTTGTTTTTAAAAAGAGTCGGGTTGTTTCACCAAGCGGAGGGAAATTCATTTAGAGTGTGGTAGTTGGGTCTATCTCTGTCTCCAACCTTACCGGCAGCGTTCTTTCCTTCACCGCATATCTCAGAAGCTCGCACATAAGTTATTTGGTTCATTTCAGTTTGAAGAGAAGGTTGGTGTAATGACCCTCACCAAGAGTAGAAATCTCAAAATAAAAGATCGAGAAAATGGCCCGGAAAAGACGTAAGAAAGAAGAAGAAGGAAAACAAAGGTGAATGGCCAAGAGAAGCCCGAGAAAATATTCGTAAGTCGAAGAATGGCCGAGCCAAGACCGGAGTAACCGGATGCACGACCGAGACCCTAAAACCAATTGAGAGTCGAAGAAATTTTTCGGGAAGGTCGAGAGAATTGTCGAGGATCGGGGAAGTTACCGGGTACTCGAGAAAATTGTCAAGACTCGAGGGAGTTACCGAGTACTCAAGAAAATTGTCGAGACTCGAGGGAGTTGCCGAGTACTCGAGAAAATTGCCGAGAGCTTGAGGGAATCTGCCGATGACCCGAGAAATTGCCGAGACATATCGCCGAGGCGTACTGTCCGAATTGCCCGAGAGTTTGCCGAGTGTTGCCAAGCGGAGTGTCCGAACGATCGAGAAAGTGATCTGATCGAGATGAGAACTTCAAGTGTGAACGTCGATGGTGATAGACGAAGGATCGAATATTTGTGAGAAAAATTTCTCTTCTCACAAATTTCGACCAATAATAATTAAGGAAAGTGGGAAGATTATTTTATTCAAAGTGGGATTAGTGGAAGAATTAAAAATTCAAGAAGATTAAGAAGAGATAGTGGGGGATTAGTTTAATCAAGGAGGATTGGTGAAGTTGGCAGAATCCGATTGGTCAAGAGCTAAGGATTAAGCTCACTTAAATCACATGCACTAATGGAGATGATCACATGCACTAATAAAAAGAGAATTAGAGGCTTAATGGCATTCGATGATTGGGGGTGAGATTCACGCAGCGCATGCAAGGGTGGAGGAAGACACTTGTAAAAAACCCTTAAGGAAGAAGGTTCCAAAGTGTGCCTATAAATATGGGGTGATCGACTTCATTTGGGGGTTACTCTCCTAAATTCTCTCAAAACACTTAAGTTTTTTTTCAAGAGAAAGAAAGAGAAGAAAAGAGAGAGTTCTTGAGGAAGGTCGAGTTGATCGAGAGGGAGATCAAGAACGACCGAGAGAAAGATCGAAGGAAATGCACTTGTATCAAGGAGCGGTATCACGGTGATCAAAGCGTGCGACAGAAGGAGTTGTCGCGGTTGTTAAGGAGTTTGGTTGCGGATCGAAGCGGTCGAAGAAGCGGGAAGCTGATCGACGCGAAGACAGTCTGATCAAGTGGTGCTGTGAAGTCCGAGTATCATCGACGGTTGCGTAAGAGGTGAGTCTGTGGTAAGCATGTAGAGTCGATGCATGTTGTTGCGGTTGAAGTCCATTGCATGCATGATCAAACTTGGAGAAGTTTAAAAGTGATAAGTCTTGCTTAAAAATTGGGTTCATGCATGACTTGATGAGTAAAGCGATTTGCATTATAAGGCATGATGTTGGTTAAAGATGATTGCATGCATGATTTGGACTTAAGAGACTAAACGGTTTAAGCGGTTGGCTTCCATGCATGATTTGGACTTAAGAGATTTAAGTGGTTAAAGTGTTTGGACCTACATGCGTAAATTGGACTTAAGGATTTAAAAGGGGTTAAATCATAAACGGTTGCATGCATATTGGAACTTGTTGCATTAACTTGCTTAAGTTGATTATATTGGTTGCATGCATGTAGAATAATCCTAAGTTGCTTGATTTACTTTCTTGCTTCTTGTTGATTATTCCATGTTGTTTTTTCTTGCGTGATTACATGCTAATGAGCTTGATGTATCATCGCGTGAAAGTGTGGTGGTGGGTTTTGGTTGTAGCCTAGCCTCTTGAATATGTTTCTCGAGTCTTGGCTAGGTTAGTGTGTCGATATTTCTGTTTCCGAAAGTGTATGTCACGTGTGAGTTCTCGACGACCACTCACGCGGGGACTATGTTACGGCTGGCTAGCTACCAGCGTAACCGCTACATGATGATGTAGCTATTGGTGGGTTCATGCCAGAGAACTTTGTGGTCTCGGCATGAGAAGTGTTGGAACGGAACAGATTATCGAAGGGTCCTAGGAGTAAAGAGTCTAGAGTAATCAAGTATCCCTTGTTTATGTCTAGTCGTCTTTACATGTTGTGTGTTGAGTGTTGTTAAAGAGTCTACGGTATTGTAAGTATCTAGACGTCTTAGTAAGTCGTGTATGAGATAAGAGTCTAAGGTTCAAGTAGTCCTTGTTTCCTTAGGTCGTCTTTCTCTTATGGTGGCAAGTTTAGATCGTTCAAATGAAGTCGTAGAGATCTAACCTCACTTGCATGTTATTGTTTGAATTGCTTCCGCTAAGCTTTTGTTGCGTTGCTTTGATGTTGTTTGCTAGCTGTTGTGGCTTGCTAGCTTTCTTTGATTGCCGGGGTAGTCGGCTTGGGGAGAGTAGTATCCTGTTTAGGATAGAAGGGGTACCCGGACTCACTGAGTAATCTTAGATTACTCATGTCTCATTTGTTGTGGTTTTGCAGGGAAACCTAAGTGAGTCTAGAGACGGAGCAAACGTTAGGGTACCGGATAGGGTTTTCTTGTGTTTCTTGTAAAACCCTATATTTTCTTAAAAGAATAAGTGTAAAGTTTTCCGACTATCTTTATATATATTACTTTAATGATTTATTTGCGATGAATTATCTTATTAAAGTGATATATATACGGTTTTCAGGAAAGCATGGCAAGTTGCAACTGATACTCGGCCTAGTCCAGGCTAACACAATGCACCAGGCCGCGAGGGTTGCAAAGCCTAAGCAACCTCGGCTGCGGGTGGGACTGTGCTAGGGAGGACCGGTCGGGAAGTCTGCAGCTTCCGTCCCTCGACCGGATCACCTTGGTGCAATTCTGCAAGTGGCGTCCCGTGGCTGTCCGATGGCCTTCGTGGTCATAGTACGGTTCGGGGGCGTTACAACGGTGGTATCAGAGCGGTGTTTTCGAACCCGCGAGCACTTGTGCATTTCAATGTTTTATCGAGTAAAGTGTCGCAAGAGCATGAAATTTTATCCAGACCGTTTGCTTGTCTAGTCTAAGTTGAACCTTAGAATGACTTAAACATCTAACCTTGTTTTCTTGTGGGTTTTAGATGTATTCAGGTGATTTAGGTTGCGGGGATGGTTCATGGGATGAGGGGCCGAGACATGAGGATTGTGGGCATCACAATGGGTATTTGTCGACGGAATCAGAAAACAGTCAAGAGCCGAGTGATTCGAATGACTGGGATGAGGACGGGGTGTTCGACGCGGACGACACCAACTGGTCGATCGAGACCGATTCGTCCGAGTGTTTAGATGAAACGGAGGAGGTAGAAGCTGATCGAGATGATCAGACTATTGTGTTGGAGATTGGAGAGCCGAGCCGTCTTCAAGTTCGAATGGACGCGCAAGACAAGTTTGAAACTCTACCTGTTGGAGATCATGGAGAGGCGGAGGTGGAGCTCGCCGAAAGATTACAGAAGTTGCTGTTGGATCTTGTGGAAGATCAGTCCGACGATGTTAGTCCCGAGGAGCACTTGAGGGAGTACCCGGAGACAATCGAGAAGATCCTAAATTTCTTGACCGATGTGTATGTGCCGGAGGAAGGAGGCAATGCTAGTAGTGCGGGAGTGGTACCCGAGACCGGAGGCGCTAGCGGTACGGAGCAGCCTGCGGAGGAGAGACCCGAGATGGGTACGAGGATCTTATTTATGTTAGACGAGATGCGCTCACCGGAGCGAGTAAATGAGGGTGACGGGGAAGTCATTGTACCGGAAGCCAATGGAGAAGAGAATCCGATTGATGGAGACTCTAAGACCGAGAGGCCGACCAGAGAAGTGGAAGTGATCGATCTTGTGTCAAGTGACGACGAGGGGATTCCAACTTTTATAGTGGAACCAAGGAGAGACCGAGACCGAGAAGTTGAGGCCAGTACGGAGCCGAGGGAGAATGCGAGATTAAGGGCTAGTTCGAGCCAAGCCGTGAGAGAACGAGGAGAATCAAGCCAAGTGGTGAGAGACCGAGGAGAGCCAGATCTCCTAATGCCAGATCAATTCGTGCCAAACCAGACGGAGCTGAATCAGATTGTGCTAAGGCGCAATAGTCCCATTAGAGCTGTACCATTGCAGATGGTGTTGCCGGGGCAAGAGGAAGAGCAAGAAGAGGAACCAATGGACCGGGATTTGGAGATGCTTGCTAAGATGTATGAATTAAGAAGGCAGAACCGAGAACAACTAAGGATGGAGATTGGCGAAAGTAGTTCGAGTTTGAAGAGAACAAGAGAGTATTACCAAGAGTTGCAGGCGAAAGGGAGTTGGAGATGCACTCCGTAACGTTTCAACCGAGAGGCAGGCTGAGAGTGCGAGCCACTGCCAGGAAGAGGGTGGTCTACCCAAACCAAGTTCACATGAGGAACACGCCCTATTGCGAGTTGTGTGAAGGCATTGGTCATTGGACAAGACATTGCTGGAGACCGGCGTTGAGACGCATGTGTGACCCGTCGAACGAGGACTGTGAATGGTGCGGAATGCGAGGGCACTTTGCCTATCGCTGCCCAAACCCAGACCGCATGAGATATTGGAGGACCGGGGCATCCGAACAATCATTGTTGGAGGACGAGACCTCAACACTTTCCGGACCCGGAGTATATGGTATGTACCGTGTGTGGTGAAAGAGGACATTATGTTCATGAATGTCCATACCGGATGCTGAGAGAGAGAATGAACCCGACCAATCCATTCGAAGGAACAGGAGTGAACCTGATAGGTCGAATCAAAAGAATTGAAGAGAGCCCGACGAATCAAGCTGGAACCTCGATGTCTGCTGCCTCTACCTCAACCGAGTCTCCCTCCAAACCGCCACCTGAAGAGCCGGATAGGGAGTGGGTGTGCACGTGCGAAGCGTGTACTAGGCTCAGAACCAGTAGGATACTGGGGAGTAAGGGAAGTCCTTTTGGGGTTTATATGTAAGGGTCGGATAGTGTTCTTTTTGTTGTTTCTAGACTTAACCTTGTTGTTGTTGTCTAGGATCTGAACCCTTAGTATCATCGGCTAGGTTGGTGTAAAACTTGTGTAGCTTTTTCAATCGGTTTGTAAAAAGTACCTTATGTTCTCTAGCCGTGGTTGTGGTGTTGTGCTATATGAAACTTTTGCTAATCCTTGCTTGTTTTATCACTTGCTTTGATTGTTGCTTGAGTTTTATAGGTTTGCATAGTTAGTATAATGCATAAGTATTTGCATGATTAACTTGCACGCAATCGATGAGGAGTCACGTAAGACACCACTAAGCATGATCAGACAAAAGAGAGGACGTCCAAGGGAGTCCAAGGGAGTGTTCAGCTGAGGCAGAACAACCGGTTTGGAATAAGGACTTAAGGGTTGGAGAAGAGAAAGGAAAAAGGAATAACGAGAAAGGTTGAGGTGAACGCAAAGAAATCGAAGAGAAAGAGTAGTGCAGATCGATTGAAAGTGGCAAAATTAAAAAGGTTAAAATGAATGCGACCAAGAAAGTGCAAGAAAATAGTGCATGGTCCAAGGAGTGGGACAAAGAGGATGCAAGGAAATAAAGCGTGAAAGAAGGGATAGTCTATGAATAGACGAAGAAGGTGCAAGAAAATAATCGGCGGCAAACATGAAATAGCATTTCTATGCTAAAACCCATTTCTATGCTAAGGAGAGAGATATGGGCAAGGTTATCGAACCAAATTTCAAAAGTATGAGAGTTGAAGAAGAAGTTCGTAGTGGAGCTCAAAGTAACCTAGGGAGAGGTTTTATGGAGCTAAGGACATTGGAGAAGTTGAAATCCAATAGAGCGTGAAGCTAAGAGCATTGGAGAAGTTAAAATCCAAAGGAGAGTGAAGCTAAAAGCATTGGAGAAGTTAAAATCCTAGTGAGTGTGGAAAAAATGGGAGGAAGAAGATTATTGTTAAAGAAACTGGAGGAGCCAGAGGAGCAAAGCCCAGTGATTAATAAGTCAAGGGGAATACGAGGTTGTACGGTGAAGTTGTCAAGACATTGGAGAAAATCAAATAATAAGTTGGAGGAGAAAGGAAAAGAGTCAGGAACAAGCTGAAGAAAGAGAATCATTGAATTAAGGAGTTAAGTATCGAACAAGCCATGGTGCAACGAGGCAGAAGCCTTATTGTTTGAACAACATATGGATTAAGAGGAGCCAAACGTATGCTGGAGGTGAAGAAGCTTTCCAAGAAGTATCAGAAACCAGAATCCGGGTGGTTAAGGAAACGGTGGTATTAATCATAAAGCAATGATACCTATGTCAAGGAATGTTGACATTTCCCAAAAAGAAGGAGAAGGCGTGAGAATTCGGGGACGAATTCTTATAAAGGGGGGAGAATGTAATGACCCTCACCAAGAGTAGAAATCTCAAAATAAAAGATCGAGAAAATGGCCCGGAAAAGACGTAAGAAAGAAGAAGAAGGAAAACAAAGGTGAATGGCCGAGAGAAGCCCGAGAAAATATTCGTAAGTCGAAGAATGGCCGAGCCAAGACCGGAATAACCGGATGCACGACCGAGACCCTAAAACCGATCGAGAGTCGAAGAAATTTGTCGGGAAGGTCAAGAGAATTGTCTAGGATCGGGGAAGTTACCGGGTACTCGAGAAAATTATCGAGACTCGAGGGAGTTGCCGAGTACTCGAGAAAATTGTCGAGACTCGAGGGAGTTGCCGAGTACTCGAGAAAATTGTCGAGAGCTGGAGGGATCTGCCGATGACCCGAGAAATTGCCGAGACGTATCGCCGAGGCGTACTGTCCGAATTGCCCGAGAGTTTGCCAAGTGTTGCCGAGCGGAGTGTCCGAACGATCGAGAAAGTGATCTGATCGAGATGAGAACTTCAAGTGTGAACGTCGATGGTGATAGACGAAGGATCGAATATTTGTGAGAAAAATTTTTCTTCTCACAAATTTCGACCAATAAGAATTAAGGAAAGTGGGAAGATTATTTTATTCAAAGTGGGATTAGTGGAAGAATTAAAAATTCAAAAAGATTAAGAAGAGATAGTGGGGGATTAGTTTAATCAAGGAGGATTGGTGAAGTTGGCAGAATCCAATTGGTCAAGAGCTAAGGATTAAGCTCACTTAAATCACATACACTAATGGAGATGATCACATTCACTAATAAAAAGAGAATTAGAGGCTTAATGGCATTCGATGATTGGGGGTGAGATTCACGCAGCGCATGCAAGGGTGGAGGAAGACACTTGTCAAAAACCCTTAAGGAAGAAGGTTCCAAAGTGTGCCTTTAAATATGGGATGATCCACTTCATTTGGGGATTACTCTCCTAAATTCTCTCAAAAAACTTAAGTTTTTTTTCAAGAGAAAGAAAGAGAAGAAAAGAGAGAGTTGTTGAGGAAGGTCGAGTTGATCGAGAGGGAGATCAAGAACGACCGAGAGAAAGATCGAAGGAGAAGCACTTGTATCAAGGAGCGGTGTCGCGGTGATCAAAGCGTGCGATAGAAGGAGTTGTCGCGGTTGTTAAGGAGTTTGGTTGCGGATCGAAGCGGTCGAAGAACCGGGAAGCTGATCGATGCGAAGACAGTCTGATCAAGTGGTGCTGTGAAGTCCGAGTATCATCGACGGTTGCGTAAGAGGTGAGTCTGTGGTAAGTATGTAGAGTCGATGCATGTTGTTGCGGTTAAAGTCCATTGCATGCATGATCAAACTTGGAGAAGTTTAAAAGTGATAAGTCTTGCTTAAAAATTGGGTTCATGCATGACTTGATGAGTAAAGCGATTTGCATTATAAGGCATGATGTTGGTTAAAGATGATTGCATGCATGATTTGGACTTAAGAGACTAAACGGTTTAAGCGGTTGGCTTCCATGCATGATTTGGACTTAAGAGATTTAAGTGGTTAAAGTGTTTGGACCTACATGCGTAAATTGGACTTAAGGATTTAAAAGGGGTTAAATCATAAACGGTTGCATGCATATTGGAACTTGTTGCATTAACTTGCTTAAGTTGATTATATTGGTTGCATGCATGTAGAATAATCCTAAGTTGCTTGATTTACTTTCTTGCTTCTTGTTGATTATTCCATGTTGGTTTTTCTTGCGTGATTACATGCTAATGACCTTGATGTATCATCGCGTGAAAGTGTGGTGGTGGGTTTTGGTTGTAGCCTAGCCTCTTGAATTTGTTTCTCGAGTCTTGGCTAGGTTAGTGTGTCGATATTTCTGTTTCCGAAAGTGTATGTCACGTGTGAGTTCTCGACGACCACTCACGCGGGGACTATGTTACGGCTGGCTAGCTACCAGCGTAACCGCTACATGACGATGTAGCTATTGGTGGGTTCATGCCAGAGAACTTTGTGGTCTCGGCATGGGAAGTGTTGGAACGGAACAGATTATCGAAGGGCCCTAGGAGTAAAGAGTCTTGAGTAATCAAGTGTCCCTTGTTTATGTCTAGTCGTCTTTACATGTTGCGTGTTGAGTGTTGTTAAAGAGTCTACGGTATTGTAAGTATCTAGACGTCTTAGTAAGTTGTGTATGAGATAAGAGTCTAAGGTTCAAGTAGTCCTTGTTTCCTTAGGTCGTCTTTCTCTTATGGTGGCAAGTTTAGATCGTTCGAATGAAGTCGTAGAGATCTAACCTCACTTGCATGTTATTGTTTGAATTGCTTCCGCTAAGCTTTTGTTGCGTTGCTTTGATGTTGTTTGCTAGCTGTTGTGGCTTGCTAGCTTTCTTTGATTGCCCGGGTAGTCGGCTTGGGGAGAGTAGTATCCTGTTTAGGATAGAAGGGGTACCCAGACTCATTGAGTAATCTTAGATTACTTTGTCTCATTTGTTGTGGTTTTGCAGGGAAACCTAAGTGAGTCTAGAGCCGGAGCAAACGTTAGGGTACCGGATAGGGTTTTCTTGTGTTTCTTGTAAAACCCTATATTTTCTTAAAAGAATAAGTGTAAAGTTTTCCGACTATCTTTATATATATTACTTTAATGATTTATTTGCGATGAATTATCTTATTAAAGTGATATATATACGGTTTTCAGGAAAGCATGGCAAGTTGCAACTGATACTCGGCCTAGTCCGGGCTAACACAACGCACCAGGCCGCGAGGGTTGCAAAGCCTAAGTAACCTCGGCTGCGGGTGGGACTGTGCTAGGGAGGACCGGTCGGGAAGTCTGCAGCTTCCATCCCTCGACCGGATCACCTTGGTGCAATTCCGCAAGTGGCGTCCCGTGGCTGTCCGATGGCCTTCGTGGTCATAGTACGGTTCGGGGGCGTTACAGTTGGGGCCGTGGCGTATTGGCTCAAGTCTTCGCTAGGGTCGCACATTCACTATGGTTTCACGTATCTCTTTTAAAGTCGTATGTTGGTATGATGGTACCGTCCCAAGGAGAGCTACCACCACTACGGGATAATGGCTACAACCTGAGAGAACATTTCATCGTCAACAAGTACAGCTTGGGGGTAAGTCACATGTCGAACTGTTGATTAAATGGAAGGGTCTCACTAATGAAGATGCCACCTGGGAGAGTGAGCAACAACTGGCAGATAGCTTACTGGACTTTTCAGCAAACCTTGAGGACAAGGTTAGTGTTGGAAATTCTTGTAGCAAAGTTGGTTTTTTATTTAAAAAAAAAAAAGGTTAGTGTTGGAGGGGAGAGTATTGATGGGCTCGACTGTGACAAGCGGCCTGTGCCAATTACGAGGCCTAATCCACAATACAATTATTAGGCGGTGGAGGAGCATGGGTGACTTGGTGTTTTGTATTTTGGTTTTTAAGTATTTTTAGATAATTCTCGTTGTTGCTTTAGAGTTATCTCTTGGTGTTCTGCTTATCTTTTTGGGACTCAATAGCCCTCTTTCATATAAAAGTAAAAAAAACAATAGAAAAGAGGTAGTTTAAACTACCCATTAAAACACTTTTGTGTCTTGTGTTCTTAAAACTCTTATTGGGACTACCTGTCAGCTTGTAAAATTTTTGCACCAAAAGGGAACCAAATGCTAAGAAACCATTGAGAGTCTCAAAATTAAGTTAACCAGATAATGGTTTGTATCCGTGAATTGTTTACCAATCCAACTTTAACCATCAAAACACAAACTAAACTGTAATTAAACCGATTACAACTAAAATGAAATTAATTTTCAGTTTCTTCAAAATCTTTACAACTCTTCCACAAAATTTAATATTGTGTTCAATGAACATAATTTTTTTTCTTGTGAACATAGAAGAAGATGATATCTTTATTAGAACTAGGTATTAGTCCATGCAATGGGTGGTTGCATGCATAATGGTTTTTGTTATATTTCTGAATATTTATAAAACCAATATTTTGTTCTTTTTTCTATTAACAATAACATAATAAAATAATAGATTTGTTCTTAAGATTGACTTATAAAAATGTATCAAACAAAGTTATCCAAAAAATTAGTAATTATGTATGAAAATATTATGTATAAATATTCCTCATTTCAAAGTTTAAAAAGTATAAATAGAATATATATATATATATATATATATATATATATATGTATACAACTATAAATATAGCTAACAAAAACAAAATAAAAATATGAAAATTTAACGAAAAAATTTTTATCTTGAAAGATAAATAAATTAGTGGGAGAATGAATTTTATAATAATTATTGGGTAGGAGTTACATTTGAGTTAAATGTAGAATTACACATGATATTAAATGTGAGATAATTAGAATTAATTTTTTAATTTGTTTATTTTAAAAAAAATTTATAAAAGAAATACCAAGTGGCCCAATGAAATTTTAAACTTACACATCATTTGGTTTTTTGTTGATAAACTCATACATAAATTTCAAATTCATATTTTTTTGTAAGTGACAAAAACTAAATTAGTTTTCTTATAAAATCATATGAACTTCAATCTAAAGATTTTTCAAAATCCCAAGGAAAAATTCTATTTTTTGGTTTCTTTTTTTTTTTTTTAATTTTCACTCATCAATGTAAATTATAGTGCTAGATTTTATACTAATGGTTTCATCTTTAGAGGATTTAATTAGATGGTATATTTTAAAAATTATATTCTTTTCTATATTTTACTCCATTTAAATTTGAGTGCTAGAAGAGAATAGAGAATTAGATATGGAATCTTTTAACCTCATGATCATGTGTGGTGAATATAGTAGAAGAATATTAAAAAATAATTACTTATAAGATGATAATCTAAAATAGACAATGGAGATAAACCTTTTAGAACATAAAAATTAATGTAATATAGAGAGAATGAAAGAATGAGAGAATAAGAGAATATGAATAGAAGTGATGTAAAATTATATTCAGAAAAATAGGAGTTACAATTCTAATTTATTATGTGTTTAATACATTTAAGTGGAGGAATATAGTTAGTATTTAGGGGTTACAATTCTAATTTATTATGTGTTTTAATACAATTGAGTGGATAAATTTAATTCATGCATAATTTATATAATTTCAGTTTTATATTAAAGTGTGAGTTAAGTGTCATGATTAAATATTTTTTATTTGTAATTTGAAATAAATAATTTTCTTAATTGCATTGCTAAATGGACCAATAAGGAGAGAGTGAACCTTTCTTTTATATATATGATTTTATAGCTTATTTATATTTCATACAAAATGAGTAAAGTTGTAAGCCATAAGTTATTTATATCATAAATAAAGAGATAATTAATATTTATAATTAATCACTTTTATGAATAAGTTCAAATGAAACTTAAATTTTAAATTGAATGGTCGTTTTAACCTTCATTTATAACAAAAACGTTGATTAACTCATATTTAACATAAATAAACTTGTATATAAATATATTATTTTCCACTTTTTAGAACCACCCACAACAAAAACTGAAACCATTGGCAAAAGAAATTCTATTTTTTTATTGAAATATTACCAAACTCTCTAAAATAGAATGAAGACAACTGTTAGTCTTTTAACTCTTCTATTTCTTGTTTTATCATGTAAATTTAATCTTTGTTAGTGACGATGCTATGTAGATTTTTTTAAATTTTCTTGAAATGTAAATCTTATAAACTAATTTATATTTTGGAAATAATATAGGTGCGCTAAATATCAAGGCAAAAACTTATTTGGAAGAGAACACTCACTCTTTCACCTCGGCAACAAGCCCTCAAATTAACTATAAAATAGGTGAACTTCCACCAGATGAACATCTTGGAGTTTCGGCTGCTACAAATATAATTGGTTTCTGTCAAGAATGTACACATCATTGTTTGAGAAGAAAACGGATTATTGGTGAATGTCGATGGTTTGTTTGTCATTGCTCTACAAAAACAATTGGTGTTGGATTGTAAAATTTTACTAGATACTTATATATAATATAATGCAAAAGTAATTTTTTTTGGTTAAAGTTCTCTCTTCTTATTAATTTTATACTAGATATCATTTTAATAAACCAAATGTTATATCATTTTTTGAAAGTGGTAATTATGAAAACATAGATAATTAACTGAAATTTTTTGACAAGTTAGAAAAAATTTGTTGCTGGAATTTCAGTTTTGCTAGGTAAACAATTGTGTTAAACTTAATGACAGTTTTGCTCTATTTCAAAATTGTCGTTAAATCGTTACAACTTCTTACCAATTCCTTTCTCACTAATTCCGGAGCCTAGATTATCATGTGCAGTCGATTAGTTATATATACAAATAGATTATGCACCATATCGTTAAGTACGTAATCCATTTTTACAAGTAAGCGGAAGTATGTAAATGAAGTGAAATTTTCATTGTTGACGCAGTTTTGGAACGAACTTAGTTAAGAAATTGATTTCATACTTTTCACCTTTTTCTTCTGCTCTCCAAACATCTTTTGTATATCGTCGTCTTCATAATCTTCCTCATTCCTAACAATAATACTGGCGAGATGGCTTCAGAGATGTCCTAACCATATCAACAATGACACCCTCCACGCCGACAAGATATAGCAAATAAATCACCTCCACAATACTGCTGAAGGTAATAAAAGATCGGTTGTTTCAAAGATAAAAAAAAATATAGGAGGCGGGAGAGAAAGGATAACATTTAAAAACGGTCCTGCAAAAAATACAAAGTGTCGGTAAAAATTGCGATAGATCCAGTTTGTTTCAGCAATTTAGACACAGAGATTAATGTGCAGTCAAAATCCAGAACATAAAAGTTTAAAGAGGTATTAGGTTAAAACTTGGAGAAGAAGAACTTTATTAATCTTGACAACTCAAAGTCTTTACAAGAGAAACGTTTCATATTTATATGAGGGGAACTTGGACTGATACCCTAGACAGGTGTCCTATTGGCACATGATAACACTAGATCCAAAAACCCCAAATTTATTGTTGAGAAAGCTGTGTGGCAGAGTTCCTTTTGTCGAGAACACTCCATTTGTATGTGTGGTCCTGTTGCAGTGTTTTGGCGCCAAAATTGGAGTCTTGTTGGGCTTCGCAAGATCCATAAATGATGTTGGGCTTGGACCGGTTTTGCGGAGCAAAACCTCTGGAACAATTGGAGCAATTGGAGGTTCCTTGTTCATGCTAATACACCCCCTCAAAGTTGGTGTCGGAGGATCGGAGACGCCGAGTTTGTATCTCAAATCATAGAACGGTTCTTGAGGTAGAGATTTGGTGAAGATGTCAGCAATCTGATACTCTGCAGGGATGTTTTTGACCACCAAAGCATCTTGTGCAACCCTTTCACGAACATAGTGAAAATCCACATCAAAATGTTTAGACCTGGCATGTAAGGCTGGATTAGCCGTGAGATAAACAGCTGAAAGGTTGTCACAATATAGTTCTGGAGTATCAGTCTGATAAACACCAACTGAACCAAGCAATGTAGTGATCCATTTAAGCTCAAAAGCAGCAAAGGACATGGTTTGATATTCAGCTTCGGTTGAGGACTTGGAGACAGTAGGATGTCGTTTTGCAGACAATGATATGATGTTTGTTCCAAGATAAGTGCAAAAGCCTCCTGTAGATCTTCTAGTTGCTTTGCAACCTGCCCAGTCACTATTGCAGAGCAGAGTCTGTTCTTGAACTAATGTTAACTCCCATATTAACTGTGCCTTTTAAGTACCGTAGAATACGTTTCAAAAGCTGAAAATCAGCTACAGTTGGAGCATGCATCTTCTGGCACACGAAATTGACCGCAAACTGAAGATCTGGTCGAGTAAGTGTTAAGTACTGCAGTTTTCCTGCTAAACTTCGAAAATAAGTAGGATCAAGGAAAGCTTTGTCATGTCTTTCATCTCGATCAAGCTGTAGAGGTAAAGGGGTTGGCATAGGAGCACAAAGCATGCCAGCAGTCACCAAAAGATCTTTAGCATACTTCTCTTGATTCAAAAACAGACCACCTTCATGAAAATATGCTTGTATTCCCAGAAAATAATGAAGAGGACCTAAGTCTTTCATTCTAAATTCCTTGTTCAGACATTCCAAAAATCCTTGAATCAGCTGATCATTACTGCCAGTCAAGATCATATCATCAACATATAATAGTAGATACATGATGTCCTTGCCTTGTCTGTAGATAAACAACGAGGGATCTGGGATACTGCAGAAGAAACCAAACTTTAGCAGATAGTTGCTAAACTTATCGAACCAGGCACGAGGGGCTTGTTTAAGTCCATAGATAACCTTTTTAAGTTTGCACACATAATCTGGTCTTAAAGGATCTTCAAATCCAGGAGGTTGCTGCATATAGACTGTTTCTTTAAGATCTCCAAGCAAGAAGGCATTTTTCACATCTAGCTGCTTAATGTTCGAATTCTTAGCAACTGCAGTGTGAAGAACAGATCGAACAGTATCTGTTCTGATTACCAGACTAAAGGTTTCAATGAAATCAACTCCTTCTTCATGATCATACCCCTTAGCAACTAATCTTACTTTTAACTTGTCAAGACTGCCATCAGCATTGAGCTTTGTTCTGAAAACCCATTTACAACCCAGAACATGCTCAGCTTCCTCGGGTGGAGCCAAGTCCCATGCATCAACTTCACGCATCGTAGACATTTCTTCCCCCATAGCGTCAGTCCAACCTTCATCTTGTAAGGCAGCCTTTACTGTTTTAGGTTCAGGATAGTTGCTTTTTACTGTGAACAGCACATATTTAGGATTTGGTTTGACGATTCCTGACTTGGCTCGAGTGATCATCGGATGAGTAGATGTTGTTGGTGGAAGATCTTCACTAGTATTGATATCATTGATTTCTGCTGTGTTAGAAGGTTCTTGATTCATGTCAACAACTTCGTCATCTGCAGGTGAATCAACTCTCTGGATGGAGACAGGATCAGGAGACGGTGATCTTGAAGGCAAAGGAGGAAATTCTTGTTCTGAAAAGAGAGAATCCGACATAATTTGAGGAACTATGCTTGACGATGAGACAGTCTGAGACGAAGACTCATTTATATCCATCCTGCTAGCGGAAACAAGAGAGCTGTTGCCTATAGAAGCAGGGTCAAGGCCTGACGTACACTCAGAACTCTCTGTTTCTTTAGCAGTAGACAATAATGAGGAACTCTCTGTTGAAGAAGAAATAGAACCGGATTGCCAGGCTGAAAGCAATGGAGTTGTAGCCTTTGAAGCATAGTCATGATATATTTCTGTATATGGAAACCGATTTTCATCAAACAAGACATGTCTACTGATATAGATTTTTCGAGTTGGAGGATGCAAGCACCTATAGCCTTTGTACTTCTCATTGTACCCCAAGAACACACAGTGCAGAGATTTTGGATCGAACTTATTTATGCCATAATCACGAAGATAAGGATAGCATGAGCATCCAAAAACTCTTAGAGCAGTGTAAATTGGAGTCTTCTTATATAAAACCTCATAAGGACTAGCTTTATTATGCAGCACAGAGGAAGGCAACAAATTTCCTAAGAAATTTGCAGTGAAAAAGGCTTCAACCCAAAGTTCTTGTGGTGCATGACTCTGAAACAACATCGACAAACCAAGTTTTGTAATATGCATGTGTTTGCGTTCAGCAAGACCATTTTGTTTTGGTGTATGAGGACGCGAAATGAGCTGTTTAATCCCTTCATTTGAGAGATGAGTAGTGAATCGTGTACTGATAAATTCACCCCCTCCATCACACTGGAACATCTGAATCTTTAATTTGAGTTGATTCTCGACTAATTGTTGAAATTGCAGAAAAAAATAGAGTAGAAGTCTGATTTTCTCTTGAGAGGATAAAACCATGTGAATCTTGAGAAATGATCAACAAAAATAACATAGTAGTGAAATCCTTGAGGAGAAACAATTGGAGAGGGACCCCATAAATCACAGTGAATGTGTTCTAGGGGCTTAGAAGAAACATAGTCTGAAAAAAGAAAAAGTAGTCTATTGATCTTTCCTAGTTGACAAGCTTCGCATATATGAGAAGGTGCCTTATTCAGAACGATAGAGTTGTTTCTTGACAAGAGCTGCAGAATCTCACTGTGTGGATGACCGAGCCTTTGATGCCATATCTCTTCACTGGCTACTTGTTGTCTATTGGAGTAGAGGGCAGCATAGCTTGGAATCCTTTAACACATAGAGACTATTGTCCTTCTTTCCTATCGTGAGGAGCTGTCTTGTCTGCAGATCCTTTATTTTAACATAGTGTGAGTCGAATTTTACAGCATAAATAATCATCAGTCAACTTAGAAACAGATAGGAGCGACTTAGTGATATTAGGGCAAACCAAAACATCTTTTAGAGGTAACTTACCTTGAAGAATTGTGGAACCAACATGCGTTATTGGGAGAAACTCACCATTTCCAACAATCACTGAATCTGTTCCTGCATACAGTTGAGCATTCTGTAAGGCAACTGTTGAGTTTGTGATGTGTGCTGTAGCACCAGTATCGGAGATCCATTCCTGCCCTGCAGAATATTCCTGATCAGACAGCCTCATTGCAGCTAAAGCTTGAGCAAAGTCGTTGTTGTAATATTCCTCTTCAAAGCGATGATTACAGTTGTAAGCAGAATGTCCAGACTTTCCGCATATCTGACAATGGTCGATTAGACTGAAACTGTTGATGAAAACCTCTGCCTTGTGTTGAATAACCACGACCACCTCTGCTGTGACTTCCTCTACTCTGAGCTCTGCCTCTGTTTGAACGACCTCCTCGAGAGTGACCACCTCGATTGCTGTAACTACCGTTGTTGTTGCTTGAGTAAGAGTGTGAGTTTTCATTCTTATTGGTATAAAAAGTTTGATGCAGTGTGACTGCAGTTGCAGCTTCGTATGCTTTAATCTTATCTTCAAAGTTTGTTAGCTTGAAAACAACATCATCAAAACATGGACCTGGATAGGTTTCCATAGACTCTTCAATCACAGTGCAAATAGACTCGTACTCACGACCTAGACCAGTCAAAACCCTAGAAATCTTCTCATGTTCTGACAGAGGAGATCCAATAGAATCAAGTTGATCACATAGGGACTTTATTTCAGCAAGATACACAGCCATAGACTTTCCCAACTTATCTATAACATAAACTTTCTTCTGCAGATCTAGCTTCCTAGTGGTAGAAACACGGTCGTATCGTTTAGCAAGAGAAAACCATACCTCAGAGGAAGAACGAAGACCATAGACACTTTTGAGAGCTGACTCAGAGAGAGATCCAACTAGCCAGGCCATAACGAGCTGGTCTGCATGCATCCACCTCATGAACTTTGGATTGCTAACTTCTGCAACTCGATCTCCAGTCTGAACCACCATTGTTGGAGAAGGACGAGGTGTGGCACCAGTAACGAAACCAAGAAGCATTTAACTGGATAAAAACTGCTCAAACTGCATTTTCCAGAGCAAGTAGTTGTTGTCATTTAGCTTCAGAGTAACACACTGAGAAATAGTCACTGTCGGTGGAATAAACGTTGCTGCAGAAGAAACTGGGAAAGGAGGCATAGTAGGTTGAGGAATCGGTGGTGAGATGGTAGGTTGAGGAATCGGTGAAGAGGCTGAAAGATTTAGAGGAGCAGAGATTTGAGATGTGGTAGGTTGAGAAATTTCTGCTGCAGTTTCAGATGTCATGACTGCAACAGCTGAAATCGGTTGTGAAAACAAAGAAACTGAAGCTAAATTTTCCATAGCTCTGATACCATGAAAGCTTAAAGAGATATGAGGTTAAAACTTGGAGAAGAAGAACTTTATTAATCTTGACAACTCAAAGTCTTTACAAGAGCGACATTTCATATTTATATGAGGGAAACTTGGATTGATGCCCTAGACAGGTGTCCTATTGGCACATGATAACACTAGATCCAAAAACCCCAAATTTATTGTTGAGAAAGCTGTGTGGCAGATGTTCCTTTTGTCGAGAACACTCCATTTGTATGTGTGGTCCTGTTGCAGTGTTTTGGCGCAACGATTGGAGTCTTGTTGGGCTTCTCAAGATCCATAAATGATGTTGGGCTTGGACCAGTTTTGCAGAGCAAAACCTCTAGAACAATTGGAGCAATTGGAGGTTCCTTGTTCATGTTAATAGAACAAACAACACATCATCGAGAAGATAGGCAGAGCTAAGCGGGAGGGAGCCACGCTTAGTGGCTCGAGAGAAGCGACCATCAGGAAACGTCACAGAGGACGGACTGATGTCAATGAAGTTAACTAAGAGAGAACAGTCTCCAGTCATGTGATGTGAAGCGCCTGTATCAATAATTACATCAGTAAGACTGATTTTACCCGACAATTTTTCAGATGTGGTGGACAGACGTTGGCTTTAAAGCAAGTTGATTAGTTGAGTAATATGGTCTGTGCCGCTGTCGGATGCGGTTGCAACACGAGCGTTGCTGACCCGTCCTCTGCCACGACCTCTGGATGAACAGCCACCACGTTGAGCAGAACGAAAATTGGTGTTTCCACAAACAGAGACGTCACGAGTGTCAGAAGTGGAGGGACGAGTACCACCTTTTTGTTCGAAATACCAATCCGGGAAGCCATGAAGTTGAAAACATTCAGAAACATCATGGCCTTGGCGATGACAATGGGTGCATGAAAGAGTGGAGCGATCGCGAGTCCGAGAGCCAGAGACAGCTGCAACTTGGGAAGCGACCTCCGCTTGAATAGAGAAACCGATGCCCTCTGTTTTGTTCACTTCACGCATAGTCGCAGCATTGATGTTTTGTTCCTCTCGAACAGCACGAGAGTACGCTTGATTCAAAAAGGGATGAGGATCTTGATTAGTAATAGCAGAACGAATGTTGGTAAAGTGAGGAAGATCAAGACCAAAGAGGAATTGATGGACTTTGTCGTCTTCACGGTCCTTGGCAATATCAAGGGCTGCTGCGCAACAGCAGATGCGGCTGGTGTTGTAGTTTTGGAGTTCTTCCCAAAGCTTCGAGAGACGTCCGTAGTACGCCAGAACGGAACGACCATTCTGTCTGCCAGCCGAGATTTCATCCTTTAGGACTTGCTTTCTCACGCCATTCCTGACAGTAAAGTGATCATGGAGAGAGTTCCACAACGTCGAAGCATAGGAGACAAACGACACAGTGGAGTGGAGCTTCGGATCAATAGAGGTATGTATCCAGCCAACAATCATTGATTTTGCAGCAAGCCACATACCCAACTCTGGTTTTGCAGCTGGTTTAGGGATAGTCCCATCGATGAAACGAGTTTATGTTCCGCCTAAAGCGATTCCTTCAACTCAGTTGACCATTCGAGATAATTGTCTTCTGTGAGGATGACAGAAGAAATCAAGGCACCTGGGTTATCAGATGCATTAAGAGAGTATATTTTGGTAGTAGAGGCATCTGTTGCTGCAACGACTTGCTGTTCCGACATGGTAAAAGCAAAGGCAGGAGACAAGATGCTCGAGTAAAAAAAAACAAAGTAGAAGAGTTTTAACGGTGGTGGTTTTTCAAGGAAAACAACGGCGGCGGTGAGAAAAAAAAATAGGTCACAAGAAAAATGCTCTGATACCATGAAATATTTTATGAAGTTGTTGTTATATTCATTCACATAGTGTTGCAATTTATACATACAGAGTTGAGAGTTTATGATAGAGTCATATCTAAGTAAATATTATATACATATTCGAGTATATCGTAATAGATATGAAACGCATGAGAGGATTTTAATTACTTGAGCTGCACATACGATAGTAGAGAAAGTCTTGAATCTGTGACTCGTGTGATTGTGTTTGGAGTTCTTAATATGGCCTTAATCAGAGACAATCCCTTGCACACCGCTGTATTTAAAAAGCTTGATAGCCTCGTCTAATGAGTTTCTTCTCACATCCTTATAGATTTCACATCCTCCATTTGCTAAGAAGAATACCTATAATAACATATATATAAGCAATTCTAGGTAAACAAATTGTTTTGTAACTGACAATGGAGGCGATAAAACAAAATTAGCAATCTTATTGGATAGCTCCTCTGCATATTCCTAATGAATCGAGCCGCATAGGGATGAAAGCTCAAGAAGATAATGGGTCGGTACTTCGTATGGTCGTTTAGAACCTACTCATTTAAAAGATTGAGATTGTTGATCGCAATAAAAATAAATAGGAAAACAATATGTCTTTTACCTTCAAGATGTTGTCAAGAGTTAGACGTAACTTTTTTCTCCATACACTGTATTATCATCAAATTTGAGCTTAGTATTGAATCCTACTAACTGAGTAACTGTATTATCATAAATAAAGGTGTACGTATTACCAGAAATACTTAGTGAGGCAATCCTACCTGCCCGCTATCGGGCCTCAGCCTTCGATTCTTACCGGCTCGCTATCAGGCCTCAGCCTTCGAGTCTTACCGGCTCGCTATCGGGCCTCAGCCTTCGAGTCTTACCAGCTCGCTATCGGGCCTCAGCCTTTGATTCTTACCGGTTCGCTATCGGGCCTCAGCCCTCAAGCTACGGTATCAGGAAGTCTAATCTTTCTCTCGGGCTATCACCCTACAGCGTGCCTTCGAGTCGTCACCCAAAGTCGATATACC
Organism: Camelina sativa; assembly: GCF_000633955.1. NCBI lineage: Eukaryota > Viridiplantae > Streptophyta > Magnoliopsida > Brassicales > Brassicaceae > Camelina > Camelina sativa. Next base: position 22,898,467 of record NC_025704.1, on the reverse strand, counting down.
AATTATACCCTCAGTGTAGTGACCCTCACTAAGGGCAGAAATCCCAAAATAAAAATTCGAGGAAATGGCCCGGAAAAGACTTAAGGAAGTAGCCGGAGTAAAACAAAGAAGAACGACCACAATAAGTCCGAGGAAAAATTCACAAATCGGAGAATGGCCAAGCCAATACTGAAGTGACTGGAGGAGCGATCGAGACCTCAGGACCGATCGAAAGCTATCAGTTTTTGAGGAAATAGCATCCGCGGAAGAAACGGTCAAGTATCGAGAAAGATGTTCGTGTCATTCGAGACGTACCGATCGTGACGTCCGAGACGTACCGCAAGGGCCGAGAGTAGTCCGGAAACGATCGATAAAAGTTGTCCGGAACTTACCAAGAAGGCCGATAGCCATCGAGAAAAATTGGTCGAGGAAATCCGTCGAGAATGTCGAGGAAATTGGTCGAGACAACCCGTCGAGAATGTCGAGAAATTTGGTCGAGGAAATCCGTCGAGAATGTTGAAGGAATCGACAATGTCCGAGAGACCGAG
>NC_025704.1:22894517-22895445 GCF_000633955.1 Camelina sativa | reverse complement strand
AGCCATCGAGAAAAATTGGTCGAGGAAATCCGTCGAGAATGTCGAGGAAATTGGTCGAGACAACCCGTCGAGAATGTCGAGAAATTTGGTCGAGGAAATCCGTCGAGAATGTTGAAGGAATCGACAATGTCCGAGAGACCGAGAGAATTGGCCGGAATTTGCCGAGAGGGCCGAGACATCCGAGAGATATCCGAAGATACTCGAGAGTTGTCGAAGGTTACCGAGGAAGTCCGAGAACTGCCGAGGATGACCGAGAGGTGTGTCCGAGAGGATCGAGAAATCCGAGGGGATGTCGAAAGTGTCGACAGAGTGGTCGGGTTTTGTCGAGAAAATGCGGAAATCGCTTCTCTCACAAGACTGACCAATCCTCTTACATGCAAGTCATGCAGAGATAAATTGGGAGTTGAAGGAAAAATGTTGAGCATGCATTGGGCGGTGTAATGCACGCGCCACATGCAGCCAAATTTTCGCCACTTGTCCAAACGCACTAAGGGAGGAAGAGGAGAGATCAAGCCTATAAATATGGGATTTGTGGCTTCATTTGCTCATTTTCTCTCATTTTCTCTCATTCCACTCAAAAGAAAAGCTTGCTTCTCTCTCTAAATCTAGAGAGAGAGTGTCGAGAGAGAGAGAGAGTTTGTCGAGAGGGAGATTGCCGAGAGAGTTGAGGGAGATCTTCGAAGGAGATCAAAGCGAGGTGCTGCTTGTGTCGACAGAGATTGTCGAGGGAGTTGAGGATCTGCGGTGAAGCTGATCGAGAAGCTGTCAAGTGCGAAGGAATTGTATGATCCGCGGTGCCGTGAAGTCCAATCATCATCGATCCCATCAAGGTGAGTTCTGTGGTAATTGTTTGTTGCATGTAGACTAGATTCTTGGTAGAATCAGTTAAATTGTTGCATGCATAAACTTGGTAGGATTCACGCTAGAT